>NW_022143151.1:0-2031 GCF_007565055.1 Rhinopithecus roxellana | reverse complement strand
AGAAAACTGTGCTAACAAACTGATCAATGAAGAGAAACGTGTAATCTGGAGTTGCATTCCACATGGCAATGCAGTTTCTCAGAAAGCTTCTCTTAGTTATTATGTGAGGATATTTGCTTTATCACCATGGGCCCCAATAGACTCCCAAATATCACTTTGCAGATTCCACGAAGAGAGGGTTAGCAAACTGCTTCTTGAGGCAGAGTTTGTAACTCTGTGAGAAGAACTCACAGATCAGAAAGAAGTTTCTCAGAAAGCTTCTTTCACGTTTTGAACGGATGAAATTTCCTTTATCAGCGTAGGCCTCAATGTGATCCAAAGAAGCCCTTCTCAGTTTCCCCAAAGACAGTGTTAATGGACTGCTCCACGAAACATAAGTGTAACTCTGTGAGATATATTCACACATCACCAAGAAGTTTCTAAGAAAGCTTCTTTCTAGTTTTCATCTGTGGATATTTCCTTTGTCACTGTAATGTTCATTGCGCTATGAAGTATCTAATTGCAGATTTCCAGAAAACTGTGCTAACAAACTGATCAATGAAGAGAAACGTGTAACTCTGGGAGTTGCATTCACACATGGCAATGCAGTTTCTCAGAAAGCTTCTCTTTAGATTATGTGAGGATATTTGCTTTATCACCATGGGCCCCAATAGACTCCCAAATATCACTTTGCAGATTCCACGAAGAGAGTGTTAGCAAACTGCTTCTTGAGGCAGAGTTTGTAACTCTGTGAGATGAACTCACAGATCAGAAAGAAGTTTCTCAGAAAGCTTCTTCACGTTTTGAACGGATGAATTTCCTTTATCAGCGTAGGCCTCAATGTGATCCAAAGAAGCCCTTCTCAGTTTCCCCAAAGACAGTGTTATGGAATGCTCCACGAAACATAAGTGTAACTCTGTGAGATGAATTCACACATCACCAAGAAGTTTCTAAGAAAGCTTCTTTCTAGTTTCATCTATGGATATTTCCTTTGTCACTGTAATGTACATTGCGCTATGAAGTATCTAATTGCAGATTTCCAGAAAACTGTGCTAACAAACTGATCAATGAAGAGAAACGTGTAACTCTGTGAGTTGCATTCACACATGGCAATGCAGTTTCTCAGAAAGCTTCTCTTTAGTTATTATGTGAGGATATTTGCTTTATCAACATGGGCCCCAATAGACTCCCAAATATCACTTTGCAGATTCCACGAAGAGAGTGTTAGCAAACTGCTTCTTGAGGCAGAGTTTGTAACTCTGTGAGATGACTCACAGATCAGAAAGAAGTTTCTCAGAAAGCTTCTTTCACGTTTTGAACGGATGAAATTTCCTTATCAGCGTAGGCCTCAATGTGATCCAAAGAAGCCCTTCTCAGTTTCCCCAAAGACAGTGTTAATGGACTGCCCACGAAACATAAGTGTAACTCTGTGAGATGAATTCACACATCACCAAGAAGTTTCTAAGAAAGCTTCTTTCTAGTTTTCATCTGTGGATATTTCCTTTGTCACTGTAATGTTCATTGCGCTATGAAGTATCTAATTGCAGATTTCCAGAAAACTGTGCTAACAAACTGATCAAGAAGAGAAACGTGTAACTCTGGAGTTGCATTCACACATGGCAATGCAGTTTCTCAGAAAGCTTCTCTTTAGTTATTATGTGAGGATATTTGCTTTATCACCATGGGCCCCAATAGACTCCCAAATATCACTTTGCAGATTCCACGAAGAGTGTTAGCAAACTGCTTCTTGAGGCAGAGTTTGTACCTGTGAGAAGAACTCACAGATCAGAAAGAAGTTTCTCAGAAAGCTTCTTTCACGTTTTGAACGGATGAAATTTCCTTTATCAGCGTAGGCCTCAATGTGATCCAAAGAAGCCCTTCTCAGTTTCCCCAAAGACAGTGTTAATGGACTGCTCCACGAAACATAAGTGTAACTCTGTGAGATGAATTCACACATCACCAAGAAGTTTCTAAGAAAGCTTCTTTCTAGTTTTCATCTGTGGATATTTCCTTTGTCACTGTAATGTTCATTGCGCTATGAAGTATCTAATT
>NW_022143150.1:0-2892 GCF_007565055.1 Rhinopithecus roxellana | reverse complement strand
GGCGATGGGGGTCCGCCAGCCGCCGGGGGGGCGTGGCGTGGCGGCGGCTGGCGGCCCCATCGCGGGGGGGCGGGTCCCCCGCCCCCCGGCGATGGGGGTCCGCCAGCCGCCGGGGGGGGCGTGGCGTGGCGGCGGCTGGCGGCCCCGGATCGCGGGGGGCGGGTCCCCCGCCCCCCGGCGATGGGGGTCCGCCAGCCGCCGGGGGGCGTGGCGTGGCGGCGGCTGGCGGCCCCGGATCGCGGGGGGCGGGTCCCCCGCCCCCCGGCGATGGGGTCCGCCAGCCGCCGGGGGGGCGTGGCGTGGCGGCGGCTGGCGGCCCCGGATCGCGGGGGGGCGGGTCCCCGCCCCCCGGCGATGGGGGTCCGCCAGCCGCCGGGGGGGCGTGGCGTGGCGGCGGCTGGCGGCCCCGGATCGCGGGGGGGCGGGTCCCCCGCCCCCCGGCGATGGGGGTCCGCCAGCCGCCGGGGGGGCGTGGCGTGGCGGCGGCTGGCGGCCCCGGATCGCGGGGGGGCGGGTCCCCCGCCCCCGGCGATGGGGGTCCGCCAGCCGCCGGGGGGGCGTGGCGTGGCGGCGGCTGGCGGCCCCGGATCGCGGGGGGGCGGGTCCCCCGCCCCCCGGCGATGGGGGTCCGCCAGCCGCCGGGGGGGCGTGGCGTGGCGGCGGCTGGCGGCCCCGGATCGCGGGGGGGCGGGTCCCCCGCCCCCCGGCGATGGGGGTCCGCCAGCCGCCGGGGGGGCGTGGCGTGGCGGCGGCTGGCGGCCCCGGATCGCGGGGGGGCGGGTCCCCCGCCCCCCGGCGATGGGGGTCCGCCAGCCGCCGGGGGCGGGCGTGCGGCGGCTGGCGGCCCCGGATCGCGGGGGGGCGGTCCCCCGCCCCCCGGCGATGGGGGCCGCCAGCCGCCGGGGGGGTGGCGTGGCGGCGGCTGGCGGCCCCATCGCGGGGGGGCGGGTCCCCCGCCCCCGGCGATGGGGGTCCGCCAGCCGCCGGGGGGCGTGGCGTGGCGGCGGCTGGCGGCCCCGGATCGCGGGGGGCGGGTCCCCCGCCCCCCGGCGATGGGGGTCCGCCAGCCGCCGGGGGGCGTGGCGTGGCGGCGGCTGGCGGCCCCGGATCGCGGGGGGGCGGGTCCCCCCCCCCGGCGATGGGGGTCCGCCAGCCGCCGGGGGGGCGTGGCGTGGCGGCGGCTGGCGGCCCCGGATCGCGGGGGGCGGGTCCCCCGCCCCCCGGCGATGGGGGTCCGCCAGCCGCCGGGGGGTGGCGTGGCGGCGGCTGGCGGCCCCGGATCGCGGGGGGGCGGGTCCCCCGCCCCCGGCGATGGGGGTCCGCCAGCCGCCGGGGGGGCGTGGCGGGCGGCGGCTGGCGGCCCCGTCGCGGGGGCGGGTCCCCCGCCCCCCCGATGGGGGTCCGCCAGCCGCCGGGGGGCGTGGCGTGGCGGCGGCTGGCGGCCCCGGATCGCGGGGGGGCGGGTCCCCCGCCCCCGGCGATGGGGTCCGCCAGCCGCCGGGGGGGGCGTGGCGTGGCGGCGGCTGGCGGCCCCGGATCGCGGGGGGGCGGGTCCCCCGCCCCCCGGCGATGGGGTCCGCCAGCCGCCGGGGGGGCGTGGCGTGGCGGCGGCTGGCGGCCCCGGATCGCGGGGGGGGCGGGTCCCCCGCCCCCGGCGATGGGGGTCCGCCAGCCGCCGGGGGGGCGCGTGGCGGCGGCTGGCGGCCCCGGATCGCGGGGGGGCGGGTCCCCCGCCCCCCGCGATGGGGTCCGCCAGCCGCCGGGGGTGGCGTGGCTCGGCTGGCGGCCCGGATCGCGGGGGGGCGGTCCCCCGCCCCCCGGCGATGGGGTCCGCCAGCCGCCGGGGGGGCTTGGCGTTGCGGCGGCTGGCGGCCCCGGATCGCGGGGGGGCGGGTCCCCCGCCCCCCGGCGATGGGGGTCCGCCAGCCGCCGGGGGGGCGTGGCGTGGCGGCGGCTGGCGGCCCCGGATCGCGGGGGGGCGGGTCCCCCGCCCCCGGCGATGGGGGTCCGCCAGCCGCCGGGGGGGCGTGGCGTGGCGGCGGCTGGCGGCCCGGATCGCGGGGGGGCGGGTCCCCGCCCCCCGGCGATGGGGGTCCGCCAGCCGCCGGGGGGGCGTGGCGTGGCGGCGGCTGGCGGCCCCGGATCGCGGGGGGCGCGGGTCCCCCGCCCCCCGGCGATGGGGGTCCGCCAGCCGCCGGGGGGCGCGGCGTGGCGGCGGCTGGCGGCCCCGGATCGCGGGGGGCGGGTCCCCCGCCCCCCGGCGATGGGGGTCCGCCAGCCGCCGGGGGGGCGTGGCGTGGCGGCGGCTGGCGGCCCCGGATCGCGGGGGGGCGGGTCCCCCGCCCCCCGGCGATGGGGGTCCGCCAGCCGCCGGGGGGGGCGTGGGGCGGCGGCTGGCGGCCCCGGATCGCGGGGGGCGGGTCCCCCGCCCCCCGGCGATGGGGGTCCGCCAGCCGCCGGGGGGGTGGCGTGGCGGCGGCTGGCGGCCCCGGATCGCGGGGGGGCGGGTCCCCCGCCCCCGGCGATGGGGGTCCGCCAGCCGCCGGGGGGGCGTGGCGTGGCGGCGGCTGGCGGCCCCGGATCGCGGGGGGGCGGGTCCCCCGCCCCCCGGCGATGGGGGTCCGCCAGCCGCCGGGGGGGTGGCGTGGCCGGCTGGCGGCCCCGGATCGCGGGGGGGCGGGTCCCCCCGCCCCCGGCGATGGGGGTCCGCCAGCCGCCGGGGGGCGTGGCGTGGCGGCGGCTGGCGGCCCCGGATCGCGGGGGCGGGTCCCCGCCCCCCGGCGATGGGGGTCCGCCAGCCGCCGGGGTGGCGTGGCGGCGGCTGGCTGGCCCCGGATCGCGGGGGGGCGGGTCCCCGCCCCCCGGCGATGGGGGTCCGCCAGCCGCCGGGGG
>NW_022143149.1:0-7176 GCF_007565055.1 Rhinopithecus roxellana | reverse complement strand
CCAAGTGTGAATGCAACTCACAGAGTTACACGTTTCTCTTCAGTGATCAGTTTGTTAGCACAGTTTTCGGGAAATCTGCAATTAGATACTTCATAGCGCAATGACATTACAGTGACAAAGGGAAATATCCACAGATGAAAACTAAGAAAGAAGCTTTAGAAACCTCTTGGTGATGTGTGAATTCATCTCACAAGAGTTACACTTATGTTTCGTGGAGCAGTCCATTAACATGTCTTTGAGGATCTGAGAAGGGCTTTTTGGATCACATTGAGGCCTACGCTGATAAAGGAATTTATCCGTTCAAAACGTGAAAGAAGCTTTCTGAGAAACTTCTTCTGATCTGTGAGTTCATCTCACAGTTAAACCTCTACCTCAAGAAGCAGATTGCTACACTCTTTTCATGGAATCTGCAAAGTGATATTTGGGAGGCCGATTGGGGCCCATGGTGAGAAAGGAAATCCTCACATAATAACTAAGAGAAGCTTTCTGAGAACTGCATTGCCAGTGTGAATGCAACTCACAGAGTTACACGTTTCTCTCAGTGATCAGTTTTTAGCACAGTTTTCTGGAAATCTGCAATTAGATACTTCATAGCGTAATGAACATTACAGTGACAAAGGAAATATCCACAGATGAAAACTAGAAAGAAGCTTTCTTAGAAACTTCTGGTGATGTGTGAATTCATCTCACAGAGTTACACTTATGTTCGTGGAGCAGTCCATTAACACTGTCTTTGAGGAATCTGAGAAGGGCTTCGGGCTCCATTGAGGCCTACGCTGATAAAGGAAATTTCATCCGTTCAAACGTGAAAGAAGCTTTCTAGAAACTTCTTTCTGAGCTGTGAGTTCATCTCGCAGAGTTACAACACTCTGCCCAAGAAGCAGTTTGCTAACAATCTTTTCGTGGAATTGCAAAGTGTATTTTGGGAGCCTTTGGGGCCATGGTGATAAGGAAATATCCTCACATAAAACTAAAGAGAGCTTTCTGAGAAACTGCATTGCCAAGTGTGAATGCAACTCACAGAATTACACGTTTCTCTTCAGGGATCATTTGTTAGCACTTTTTCTGGAAATCTGCAATTAGATACTTCAGCGCACTGAACAGTAAGTGACAAAGGAAATATCCACAGATGAAAACTAGAAAGAAGCTTTCCTAGAAACTTCGGGTGATGTGTGAATTCATCTCACAGAGTTACACTTATGTTTCGTGGAGCAGTCCATTAACACTGTCCATTTGAGGAATCTGAGAAGGCTGCTCTAGATCACTTGAGGCCTACGCTGAAAGGAAATTTCATCCGTTCAAAACGTGAAAGAAGCTTTCTGAGAAACTTCTTTCTGATCTGTGAGTTCATCTCACAGAGTTACAACCTCTGCCTCAAGAAGCAGTTTGCTAACACTCTTTTCGTGGAATCTGCAAAGTGATATTTGGGAGCCTATTGGGGCCCATGGTGATAAGGAAATCCTCACAAAATCTAAAGAGAAGCTTTCTGAGAAACTGCATTGCCAACTGTGAATGCAACTCACAGAGTTACACGTTTCTCTTCAGTGATCAGTTTGTTAGCACAGTTTTCTGGAAATCTGCAATTAGATACTTCATAGCGCAATGAACATTACAGTGACAAAGGAATATCCACAGATGAAAACTAGAAAGAAGCTTTCTTAAAACTTCTTGGTGATGTGTGAATTCATCTCACAGAGTTACACTTATGTTTCGTGGAGCAGTCCATTAACACTGTCTTTGAGGAATCTGAGAAGGGCTTCTTTGGATCACATTGAGGCCTACGCTGATAAAGGAAATTTCATCCGTTCAAAAGGTGAAAGAAGCTTTCTGAGAAACTTCTTTCGGATCTGTGAGTTTCATCTCACAGAGTTACACCTCTGCCTCAAGAAGCAGTTTTGCTACACTCTTTTCGTGGAATCTTGACCAAAGTGATATTTGGGAGCCTATTGGGGCCCATGGTGATAAAGGAAATATCCTCACATAATAACTAAAGAGAAGCTTTCTGAGAAACTGCATTGCCAAGTGTGAATGCAACTCACGAGGTTACACGTTTCTCTTCAGTGATCAGTTTGTTAGCACAGTTTTCTGGAAATCTGCAATTAGATACTTCATAGCGCAATGAACTTACCGTGACAAGGAATATCCACAGATGAAAACTAGAAAGAAGCTTTCTTAGAAACTTCTTGGTGATGTGTGAATTCATCTCACAGAGTTACACTTATGTTTCGTGGAGGCAGTCCATTAACACTGTCTTTGAGGAATCTGAGAAGGGCTTTCTTTGGATCACATTGAGGCCTACGCTGATAAAGGAAATTTCATTCCGTTCAAAACGTGAAGAAGCTTTCTGAGAAACTTCTTTCTGATCTGTGAGTTCATCTCACAGAGTTACAAACCTCTGCCTCAAGAAGCAGTTTGCTAACACTCTTTTCGTGGAATCTGCAAAGTGATATTTGGGAGCCTATTGGGGCCCATGGTGATAAAGGAAATATCCTCACATAATAACTAAAGAGAAGCTTTCTGAGAAACTGCATTGCCAAGTGTGAATGCAACTCACAGAGTTACACGTTTCTCTTCAGTGATCAGTTTGTTAGCACAGTTTTCTGGAAATCTGCAATTAGATACTTCATAGCGCAATGAACATTACAGTGACAAAGGAAATATCCACAGATGAAAACTAGAAAGAAGCTTTCTTAGAAACTTCTTGGTGATGTGTGAATTCATCTCACAGAGTTACACTTATGTTTCGTGGAGCAGTCCATTAACACTGTCTTTGAGGAATCTGAGAAGGGCTTCTTTGGATCACATTGAGGCCTACGCTGATAAAGGAAATTTCATCCGTTCAAAACGTGAAAGAAGCTTTCTGAGAAACTTCTTTCTGATCTGTGAGTTCATCTCACAGAGTTACAACCTCTGCCTCAAGAAGCAGTTTGCTAACACTCTTTTCGTGGAATCTGCAAAGTGATATTTGGGAGCCTATTGGGGCCCATGGTGATAAAGGAAATATCCTCACATAATAACTAAAGAGAAGCTTTCTGAGAAACTGCATTGCCAAGTGTGAATGCAACTCACAGAATTACACGTTTCTCTTCAGTGATCAGTTTGTTAGCACAGTTTTCTGGAAATCTGCAATTAGATACTTCATAGCGCAATGAACATTACAGTGACAAAGGAAATATCCACAGATGAAAACTAGAAAGAAGCTTTCTTAGAAACTTCTTGGTGATGTGTGAATTCATCTCACAGAGTTACACTTATGTTTCGTGGAGCAGTCCATTAACACTGTCTTTGAGGAATCTGAGAAGGGCTTCTTTGGATCACATTGAGGCCTACGCTGATAAAGGAAATTTCACCCGTTCAAAACGTGAAAGAAGCTTTCTGAGAAACTTCTTTCTGATCTGTGAGTTCATCTCACAGAGTTACAACCTCTGCCTCAAGAAGCAGTTTGCTAACACTCTTTTCGTGGAATCTGCAAAGTGATATTTGGGAGCCTATTGGGGCCCATGGTGATAAAGGAAATATCCTCACATAATAACTAAAGAGAAGCTTTCTGAGAAACTGCATTGCCAAGTGTGAATGCAACTCACAGAGTTACACGTTTCTCTTCAGTGATCAGTTTGTTAGCACAGTTTTCTGGAAATCTGCAATTAGATACTTCATAGCGCAATGAACATTACAGTGACAAAGGAAATATCCACAGATGAAAACTAGAAAGAAGCTTTCTTAGAAACTTCTTGGTGATGTGTGAATTCATCTCACAGAGTTACACTATGTTTCGTGGAGCAGTCCATTAACACTGTCTTTGAGGAATCTGAGAAGGGCTTCTTTGGATCACATTGAGGCCTACGCTGATAAAGGAAATTTCATCCGTTCAAAACGTGAAAGAAGCTTTCTGAGAAACTTCTTTCTGATCTGTGAGTTCATCTCACAGAGTTACAACCTCTGCCTCAAGAAGCAGTTTGCTAACACTCTTTTCGTGGAATCTGCAAAGTGATATTTGGGAGCCTATTGGGGCCCATGGTGATAAAGGAAATATCCTCACATAATAACTAAAGAGAAGCTTTCTGAGAAACTGCATTGCCAAGTGTGAATGCAACTCACAGAGTTACACGTTTCTCCTTCAGTGAATCAGTTTGTTAGCACAGTTTTCTGGAAATCTGCAATTAGATACTTCATAGCGCAATGAACATTACAGTGACAAAGGAAATATCCACAGATGAAAACTAGAAAAGAAGCTTTCTTAGAAACTTCTTGGTGATGTGTGAATTCATCTCACAGAGTTACACTTATGTTTCGTGGAGCAGTCCATTAACACTGTCTTTGAGGAATCTGAGAAGGGCTTCTCTTGGATCACATTGAGGCCTACGCTGATAAAGGAAATTTCATCCGTTCAAAACGTGAAAGAAGCTTTCTGAGAAACTTCTTTCTGATCTGTGGAGTTCATCTCACAGAGTTACAACCTCTGCCTCAAGAAGCAGTTTGCTAACACTCTTTTCGTGGAATCTGCAAAGTGATATTTGGGAGCCTATTGGGGCCCATGGTGATAAAGGAAATATCCTCACATAATAACTAAAGAGAAGCTTTCGAGAAACTGCATTGCCAATGTGTGAATGCAACTCACAGAGTTACACGTTTCTCTTCAGTGATCAGTTTGCTTAGCACAGTTTCTGGGAAATCTGCAATTAGATACTTTCATAGCGCAATGAACATACAGTGACAAAGGAAATATCCACAGATGAAAACTAGAAAGAAGCTTTCTTAGAAACTTCTTGGTGATGTGTGAATTCATCTCACAGAGTTACACTTATGTTTCGTGGAGCAGTCCATTAACACTGTCTTTGAGGAATCGGAAGGGCTTCTTTGGATCACATTGAGGCCTACGCTGATAAGGAAATTTCATCCGTTCAAAACGTGAAAGAAGCTTTCTGAGAAACTTCTTTCTGATCTGTGAGTTCATCTCACAGAGTTACAACCTCTGCCTCAAGAAGCAGTTTGCTAACACTCTTTTCGTGGAATCTGCAAAGTGATATTTGGGAGCCTATTGGGGCCCATGGTGATAAAGGAAATATCCTCACATAATAACTAAAGAGAAGCTTTCTGAGAAACTGCATTGCCAAGTGTGAATGCAACTCACAGAGTTACACGTTTCTCTTCAGTGATCAGTTTGTTAGCACAGTTTTCTGGAATCTGCAAATTAGATACTTCATAGCGCAATGAACATTACAGTGACAAAGGAAATATCCACAGATGAAAACTAGAAAGAAGCTTTCTTAGAAAACTTCTTGGTGATGTGTGAATTCATCTCACAGAGTTACACTTATGTTTCGTGGAGCAGTCCATAAACACTGTCTTTGGAGGAATCTGAGAAGGCTTCTTTGGATCACATTGAGGCCTACGCGGATAAAGGAAATTTCATCCGTTCAAAACGTGAAGAAGCTTTCTGAGAAACTTCTTTCTGATCTGTGAGTTCATCTCACAGAGTTACAACCTCTGCCTCAAGAAGCAGTTTGCTAACACTCTTTTCGTGGAATCTGCAAAGTGATATTTGGGAGCCTATTGGGGCCCATGGTGATAAAGGAAATATCCTCACATAATAACTAAAGAGAAGCTTTCTGAGAAACTGCATTGCCAAGTGTGAATGCAACTCACAGCGTTACACGTTTCTCTTCAGTGATCAGTTTGTTAGCACAGTTTTCTGGAAATCTGCAATTAGATACTTCATAGCGCAATGAACATTACAGTGACAAAGGAATATCCACAGATGAAAACTAGAAAGAAGTTTTCTTAGAAACTTCTTGGTGATGTGTGAATTCATCTCACAGAGTTACACTTATGTTTCGTGGAGCAGTCCATTAACACTGTCTTTGAGGAATCTGAGAAGGGCTTTTTGGATCACATTGAGGCCTACGCTGATAAAGGAAATTTCATCCGTTCAAAACGTGAAAGAAGCTTTCTGAGAAACTTCTTTCTGATCTGTGAGTTCATCTCACAGAGTTACAACCTCTGCCTCAAGAAGCAGTTTGCTAACACTCTTTTCGTGGAATCTGCAAAGTGATATTTGGGAGCCTATTGGGGCCCATGGTGATAAAGGAAATATCCTCACATAATAACTAAAGAGAAGCTTTCTGAGAAACTGCATTGCCAAGTGTGAATGCAACTCACAGAGTTACACGTTTCTCTTCAGTGATCAGTTTGTTAGCACAGTTTTCTGGAAATCTGCAATTAGATACTTCGTAGCGCAATGAACATTACAGTGACAAAGGAAATATCCACAGATGAAAACTAGAAAGAAGCTTTCTTAGAAACTTCTGGGTGATGTGTGAATTCTCTCACAGAGTTACACTTATGTTTCGTGGAGCAGTCCATTAACACTGTCTTTGAGGAATCTGAGAAGGGCTTCTTTGGATCACATTGAGGCCTACGCTGATAAAGGAAATTCATCGTTCAAAACGTGAAAGAAGCTTTCTGAGAAACTTCTTTCTGATCTGTGAGTTCATCTCACAGAGTTACAACCTCTGCCTCAAGAAGCAGTTTGCTAACACTCTTTTCGTGGAATCTGCAAAGTGATATTTGGGAGCCTATTGGGGCCCATGGTGAGAAAGGAAATATCCTCACATAATAACTAAAGAGAAGCTTTCTGAGAAACTGCATTGCCAAGTGTGAATGCAACTCACAGAGTTACACGTTTCTCTTCAGTGATCAGTTTGTTAGCACAGTTTTCTGGAAATCTGCAATTAGATACTTCATAGCGCAATGAACATTACAGTGACAAAGGAAATATCCACAGATGAAAACTAGAAAGAAGCTTTCTTAGAAACTTCTTGGTGATGTGTGAATTCATCTCACAGAGTTACACTTATGTTTCGTGGAGCAGTCCATTAACACTGTCTTTGAGGAATCTGAGAAGGGCTTCTTTGGATCACATTGAGGCCTACGCTGATAAAGGAAATTTCATCCGTTCAAAACGTGAAAGAAGCTTTCTGAGAAACTTCTTTCTGATCTGTGAGTTCATCTCACAGAGTTACAACCTCTGCCTCAAGAAGCAGTTTGCTAACACTCTTTTCGTGGAATCTGCAAAGTGATATTTGGGAGCCTATTGGGGCCCATGGTGATAAAGGAAATATCCTCACATAATAACTAAAGAGAAGCTTTCTGAGAAACTGCATTGCCAGTGTGAAT
>NW_022143148.1:0-32198 GCF_007565055.1 Rhinopithecus roxellana | reverse complement strand
ATAGATGTAATAGATATAGGTATGAAATATAGACATAATAGATATAATAGGTATAGGTATAAAATATAGACATAATAGATATAATAGATATATGTATAAGATATAGACAAAATAGATATAATAGATATAGGTATAAAATATAGACATAATAGACATAATAGATATAGTATAAGATATAGACATTATCGACATAATAGATATAGGTATAATATATAGACATAATAGATATAATAGATATAGTTATAAAATATAGACATAATAGATGTTATAGATATATGTATAAGATATAGACATAATCGATATAATAGATATAGCTTTAAAATTTAGACATAATAGATGTAATAGATATAGGTATAAAATATAGATATAATAGATATAATTGATATAGGAATGAAATATAGACATAATTGAAATAAGTGTAAAATATAGACAACAAAGATATAAAAGATATAGTTAAAAAATATAGACATAATAGATATAATAGATATAGGGAAAAAATATAGACATAATAGATACAATAGATATAGATATAAAATATAGACATAATAGATATAGGTATAAATTATAGACATATTAGATATAATAATTATAGGTATAAAATATAGACATATTAGATATAATAGATATAGGTATAAAATATAGACGTAATAGATATCGATATAAAATATAGCCATAATAGATTTAATAGATATAGGTATAAAATATAGACATAATAGATATAATAGATATAGATATAAAATATAGACATAATAGATATAGGTATAAATTATAGACATATTAGATATAATACATATAGTAATAAAATATACACAGAGTAGATATAATAAATATAGGTATAAAATATAGACATAATAGATATCGGTATAAAATATAGGACATAATAGATATAATAGATATAGGTATAAAATATAGACATAACTGGTTTAAAAATATAGGAATGAAATATAGACATAATCGATATAGGTATAAAATATACACATAATAGTTATAATAGATATATGGATAAGATATAGACATAATAGATATATTATATATGATAAGATACAGACATAATAGATATAATAGATATAGATATAAAATATAGACATAATAGATATAATAGGGAAAGGTGTGAAATATAGACATAATAGATATAATAGAATAGGTATAAAATATAGACATAAGAGATATAAGAGATATAGCTATCAAATATAGACATAATAATTATAATAGATATAGGTATAAAATATAGACATAATATATATAGGTATAAAATATAGACATAACAGTTATAATAGATATAGGTATGAAATATAGACATAATAGATATAATAGGTATAAGTATAAAATATAGACATAATAGATATAATAGATATATGTATAAGATATAGACATAATAGATATAATAGATATATGTATAAAATATAAACATAATAAAAATAATAGATATATGTATAAGATATTGTCATGATCGATATAATAGATATAGGTATAAAATATAGACATAATAGATATAATATATAGGTATAAAATATAGACATAATAGATATAATAGATATAGGAAAAAAATATACACATAATTGACATAACCATATAATATAGACCCAATATATATAAAAGATATAGGTATAAAATCTAGACATAATAGATATAGTAGGTAGAAGTAAAAAATATAGACATAATAGATATAATAGATATAGGTATAAAATATAGACATAATAGATATAATAAATATAGGCATGAAATATAGACATAATAGATTCAATAAATATAGGTATAAAATATAGACATAATAGATATAATAGATATAGGTATAAAATATAGACATAATAGATAAAATAGATATAGGTATAAAATATAGACAAAATAGATATAGGTATAAAATATACACATAGATATAGTAGATATAGGTATAAAATATAAACATAATAGATATAATAGAGACGGGTATAAAATATAGACGTAATAGATATAATAGATATAGGAGTAAAATATAGACATAGTTGTTATAATAGATATAGGTATATAATATAGACATAATGCATATAATAGAGGTATAAAATATAGACATAATAGATTTAATAGATATAGGTATAAAATATAGACATAATAGATATAATAGATATAGGTATAAAATATAGGCTTAATAGATATAGGTATTCAATATAGACATAATAGATATAATATAAATAGGTATAAAATATAGACATAATAGATATAATAGATATAGGTATCAAATATAGACATAATAATTATAATAGATATAGGTATCAAATATTGACATAATATATATAGGTACAAAGTAGAGACATAGTGGATATAACAGATATAGGTATGAAATATAGACATAATAGATATAATAGGTATAGGTTTAAAATAAAGACATAATAGACATAATAGATGAAGCTATAAAATATAGACAGAGTAGATATAATAGAGGTATAAATTATAGACATAATAGATATAATAGATATAGGTATAAAATATAGACATAATACATATAGGTATATAATATAGACATAATAGATTTAATAGATACAGGTATAAAACATTGATATGATAGTTATAACAGATATAGGTATAAAATAGGGACATAATAGACATAACAGATATAGGTATAAGATACAGACAGAGTAGTTATAATAGATATAGGTATAAATTATAGACATAATAGATAGATATAGGTATGAAATATTAACAGAGTAGATATAATAGATATAGGTATAAAATATAGATATAATAGATATCGGTATAAAATATAGACATAATAGATATATAGATAGAGGTATAAAATATAGACATAACTGCTATATAAATATAGGTATGAAATATAGACATAATAGATATAGGTATAAAATATACACATAATAGATATAATAGATATATGTATAAGATACAGGCATAAAAGATATAATAGGTATAGGTACAAAATATAGATATAATAGATATAATAGATAGAGGTATAAAATACAGACATAATAGATATAATAGTTATAGGAATAAAATACAGACATAATTGAAATAGGTATAAAATATAGACAACAGAGGTATAAAGGATATAGTTAAAAAATATAGACAATCGATATAATAGATATAGGGATAAAATATAGACATAATAGATATAATAGATATAGGTATAAAATATAGACATAATAGATTTAATAGATATAGGTATAAAATATAGACACAATTGATATACTATATATAGGTATAAAATATAGACATAATAGATATAATCGATATAGGTATAAAATATAGACATAATACATATCGATATAAAATATAGACATAATAGATATAGGTATAAAATATAGACAGATATAATAGATATAGATATAAAATATAGACATAATAGATATAATGGATATAGGAGTAAAATAGAGACATAATTGAAACAGGTATAAAATATAGACAAAACAGATATAAAAGATATAGGTATAAAAAAAGACATAATAGATGTAATAAATATATTTATAAAATATAGACATAATAGATAGATATAGGTATAAGATAGAGACATAATAGATATAATAGATATAGATATAAAATATAGACATAATAGATATAATAGGTAAAGGTATGAAATATAGACATAATAAATATAATAGATATATGTATAAGATATAGACATAATAGATACAATTTATATAGGTATAAAATATAGACATGATAGATATAATAAATATCGATATAAAATAGAGACATAATAGATATAACATATATAGATATAAAATATAGCCATAATAGACATCGATATAAAATATAGACATAATAGATTTAATAAATATAGGTATAAAATATAGACATAATAGATATAATAGATATAGGTATAAAATATAGAAATAATAGATAAAATTGATATAGGTTTCAAATATAGACATAATAATTATCATAGATATAGGTATAAAATATAGACATAATAGAAATAGGTAGAAAATATAGACATAATGTTTATAATAGATATAGGAATGAAATATAGACATTATAGCTATAATAGGTATAGGTTTAAAATAAGGACAAAATAGATATAATAGATGTAGGTATAAGATATAGACATAATAGATATAATAAATATAGGTATAAAATATAGACAAAATAGATATAAAATATATAGGTATAAAATATAGACATAATAGATATAATACATATAGGTATAAAAAATAGACATAATAGATACCGGTATAAAATACAGACATAATAGATAAAATAGATATGGCTATAAAATATAGACATAATAGATATAATAGATATAGGAATAAAATATAGACATAATTGAAATAGGTATAAAATATAGACAAAAGAGAAATAAAAGATATAGGTATGAAATATAGACATAAGAGATATAAAAAATATAGGTATAAAATACACACATAATAGATATAATAGATATATGTATAAGATATAGACATAATAGATATAATAGATAGAGTTATAAAATATAGACATAGTTGATATAATAGATAGAGGTGTACAATATAGACATAATAGATACGATAGAGGTATAAAATATAGACATAATAGTTATAATAGATATAGGCACAAAATATAGACATAATTGATATAATAGATATAGGTGTAAAACATAGACATAATAGATATAGGTATAAAATATAGACATAATAGATATAATAGATATATGTATAAGATATAGACATAATCGATATAATAGATACAGGTATAAAATATGGACATAATAGATATAATAGATATAGGTATAAAATATAGACATAATAGATATAATAGATATAGGAATAAAATATATATATAATTGAAATCGGTATAAAATATAGACAAAATAGATATAAATTATATATGTATAAAATATAGACATAATAGATATAATAAATATAGGTATAAAAAATAGACATAATAGATATCGGTATAAAATATAGACATAATACATAAAATAGATATGGCTAAAAAATATAGACATAATAGATATAATAGATATAGGAATAAAATATAGACATAATTGAAATAGGTATTAAATATAGACATAAGAGATATAATAGGCATAGGTATGAAATATAGACATAATAGATATAATAAATATAGGTATAAGACATAGACATAATAGATATCGGTATAAAATATAGACATAATACATAAAATAGATATGGCTATAAAATATAGACATAATAGATATAATAGATATAGGAATAAAATATAGACATAATTGAAATAGGTATTAAATATAGACATAAGAGATATAATAGGCATAGGTATGAAATATAGACATAGTAGATATAATAGATATAGGTATAAGACATAGACATAATAGATATAGGTATAAAATATAGACATAATAGATATAATAGATATAGGTATCAAATATAGACATAATAATTAAAATAGATATAGGTATAAAATATAGACATAATAGATGTAGGTACTAAATATAGACATAATGATTTTAATAGATATAGGTATGAAATATAGACATAATCGATATAATAGATATAGGTATAAAATATAGACATAATAGATATAATAGATATAGGTATAAAATATAGACATAATAGGTATTGGAACAAAATATAAACATAATTGAAATAGTTATAAAATATAGACAAAACAGATATAAAAGATATAGGTATAAAATATAGACATAATAGATATAATAAATATAGGTAATAAAATACAGACATAATAGATATAATAGATATATGTATAAGATGTAGACATAATAGATATAATAGATATAGGTATAAAATATAGACATATTAGATATAATATATATAGGTATAAAATATAGACATAATAGATATCGGTATAAAAGTTAGACATAATAGATATAATATATATATGTATAAAATATACACATAATTTATATACTAGTTATAGGTATAAAATATAGACATAACAGATATAGGTGTAAAATATAGACATAATAGATATAATAGATATAGGCATAAAATATAGAAATAATAGATATAATAGATATAGGTATAAAATATAGACATTATAGATATAGGTATAAAATATAGACATAATAGATATAATAGAAATAGGTATAAAATATAGACATAATAGATATAATGGATATAGGTATCAAATATAGACATAGTAATTATAATAAATATAGGTATAAAACATAGACAAAATATATATAGGTATAAAATATAGACATAATGATTATAATAGATATAGGTATGAAATATAGACATAATAGATATAATAGGTATAGGTATAAAATATGGACATAATAGGTATAATAGATATATGTATAAGATATAGACATAATAGATATAATAGATATAGGTATAAAATACAGACATAATAGATATAATAGATATAGGTGTAAAATATAGACATAATAGATATAATAGATATAGGAAAAAAATATACACATAATTGAAATAACAATAAAATATAGACCAAATATATATGAAAGATATAGGTATAAAATATAGACATAATAGATATAATAGATATAGGTATAAGATATAGACATAAACAATATAATAGATACAGTTATAAAATATAGACATAATGATGATAATAGATATAGGTATGAATTATAGACATAAGACATATGATCAATATAGGTATAAAATATAGACATAATAGATATCGGTATAAAATATAGACACAGTATATATAGGTATAAAATATAGACATAGATATAATCGATATAGGTATAAAATATAAACATAATAGATATAATAAAGATGGGTATAAAATCTAGACGTAATAGATATAATAGGTATAGATTTAAAATATAGACATAGTAGACATAATAGATGTAGGTATAAAATACAGACATTATAGATATAATAGATATAGGTATAAAATACAGACATAATAGATATAATAGATACAGGTATAAAATATCGACGTTATAGATATAGGTATAAAATATAGACATAATAGACATAATAGATATGGGGATCAAATATAGACATAATAATTATAATAGATATAGCTATAAAATGTAGACATAATAGATGTAATCGATATAGGAATAAAATATAGACATAATTGAAATAGGAATCAAATATAGACAAAATAGATATAAAAGATATAGGTATAAAATATAGACATAATAGATATAATAGATATAGGTATAATATATGGACATAATAGATATAAACGATATCGGTATAAAATATAGACATAATAGATATAATAGATATAGGTATAAAATATAGACATAATAGATATAATAGATAAAGAAATAAAATATAGACATAATTGAAATAGGTATAAAATACACAAAAAATAGATATAAAAGATATAGGTATAAAATATAGACATAATAGATATAATAGATATAGGTATAAGATATAGACATAATCGATATAACAGATATAGGTATAAAATATAGACATAATAGATATAATAGATATAGGAATAAAATATAGACATAATTGAAATAGGTATAAAATATAGACAAAATAGATATAAAAGATATAGGTATAAAATATAGACATAATAGATATAATAAATATAGGTATAAAATAGAGACAATAGATATCAAAGATATATGTATAAGTTATAGACATAATAGATATAATAGGTATAGGTATGAAATATAGACATAATAGATACAATAGATATATGTATAATATATAAACATAAAAGATACAATAGATATAGGTATAAAATATAGACATAATATATATAATAGATATAGGTGTAAAATATGGACATAATAGATAAAATAGATATAGGTATAAAATATAGACATAATAGATATAGGTATAAAATATAGACAAAATAGATATAGGTATAAAATATAGACATATATATAACAGATATGGGTATGAAATATAAAAATAATAGATATAATAGTGATGGGTATAAAATATATACGTAATAGATATACTAGATACAGGTGTAAAATACAGACATAGTAGATATAATAGATATAGGCATAAAATATAGACATAATAGATATAATAGGTATAGGTATAAAATATAGGCATAATAGATGTAGGTATGAAATATAGACATAATAGATATAATAGGTATAGGTTTAAAATAAAGACAAAAAAGATATAATAGATATAGATATAAAATATACACATAATAGATATAATAGATATAGGTATAAAATATAGACATAATAGATTTAATAGATATAGGTATAAAACATTGATATAATAGATATAATAGATATAGATATAAAATACAGACATAGTAGATATAATAGATATTGGTATAAAATATAGACATAATAGATATAGATATAGATATAAAATATAGACATAATCGATATAAAATATATAGGTATAAAATATGGACATAATAGATATAATAGATATAGGTATAAAATATAGACATAATAGATACACGTATAAAATATAAACATAAATATATAATAGATGTAGGTATAAAATATAGACAGAGTAGATATAATAGATATAGGTATAAAATATAGATATAATAGATATCGGTATAAAATATAGACATAATAGATATAAGAGATATAGGTATAAAATATAGACATAACTGGTATAAAAATGCAGGTATGAAATATAGACACAATCGATATAGGTATGAAATATACACATAATAGATATAATAGACATATGTATAAGATATAGACATAATATATATAATAGATATAGGGGTAAAATATAGATATAATAGATATAATAGATATAATAGATATAGCTATAAAATACAGACATAATAGATACAATAGATACAGGAATAAAATACAGACATAATTGAAATAGGTATAAAATATAGACAAAATAGATGTAAGAGATATAGGTATAAAAAATAGACATAATAGATGTAATAAATATATTTATAAAATATAGACATAATAGATAGATATAGGTATAAGATAGAGATATAATAGATATAATAGATATAGATATAAAATATAGACATAATAGATATAATAGGTATAGGTATGAAATATAGACATAATAAATATAATAGATATACGTATAAGATATAGACATAATAGATACAATTTATATAGGTATAAAATATAGACATGATAGATATAATAAATATCGATATAAAATAGAGACATAATAGATATAACATATATAGATATAAAATATAGCCATAATAGACATCGATATAAAATATAGACATAATAGATTTAATAAATATAGATATAAAATATAGACATAATAGATATAATAGATATAGGTATAAAATATAGAAATAATAGATAAAATTGATATAGGTTTCAAATATAGACATAATAATTATCATAGATATAGGTATAAAATATAGACATAATAGAAATAGGTAGAAAATATAGACATAATGTTTATAATAGATATAGGAATGAAATATAGACATTATAGCTATAATAGGTATAGGTTTAAAATAAGGACAAAATAGATATAATAGATGTAGGTATAAGATATAGACATAATAGATATAATAAATACAGGTATAAAATATAGACAAAATAGATATAAAATATATAGGTATAAAATATAGACATAATAGATATAATACATATAGGTATAAAAAATAGACATAATAGATACCGGTATAAAATACAGACATAATAGATAAAATAGATATGGCTATAAAATATAGACATAATAGATATAATAGATATAGGAATAAAATATAGACATAATTGAAATAGGTATAAAATATAGACAAAAGAGATATAAAAGATATAGGTATGAAATATAGACATAAGAGATATAAAAAATATAGGTATAAAATACACACATAATAGATATAATAGATATATGTATAAGATATAGACATAATAAATATAATAGATAGAGTTATAAAATATAGACATAGTTGATATAATAGATAGAGGTGTACAATATAGACATAATAGATACGATAGAGGTATGAAATATAGACATAATAGTTATAATAGATATAGGCACAAAATATAGACATAATTGATATAATAGATATAGGTGTAAAACATAGACATAATAGATATAGGTATAAAATATAGACATAATAGATATAATAGATATATGTATAAGATATAGACATAATCGATATAATAGATACAGGTATAAAATATGGACATAATAGATATAATAGATATAGGTATAAAATATAGACATAATAGATATAATAGATATAGGAATAAAATATATATATAATTGAAATCGGTATAAAATATAGACAAAATAGATATAAATTATATATGTATAAAATATAGACATAATAGATATAATAAATATAGGTATAAGAAATAGACATAATAGATATCGGTATAAAATATAGACATAATACATAAAATAGATATGGCTAAAAAATATAGACATAATAGATATAATAGATATAGGAATAAAATATAGACATAATTGAAATAGTTATTAAATATAGACATAAGAGATATAATAGGCATAGGTATGAAATATAGACATAATAGATATAATAAATATAGGTATAAGACATAGACATAATAGATATCGGTATAAAATATAGACATAATACATACAATAGATATGGCTATAAAATATAGACATAATAGATATAATAGATATAGGAATAAAATATAGACATAATTGAAATAGGTATTAAATATAGACATAAGAGATATAATAGGCATAGGTATGAAATATACATAGTAGATATAATAGATATAGGTATAAGACATAGACATAATAGATATAGGTATAAAATATAGACATAATAGATATAATAGATATAGGTATCAAATATAGACATAATAATTAAAATAGATATAGGTATAAAATATAGACATAATAGATGTAGGTACTAAATATAGACATAATGATTTTAATAGATATAGGTATGAAATATAGACATAATAAATATAATAGATATAGGTATAAGATATAGACATAATCGATATAATAGATATATTTATAAAATATAGACATAATAGATATAATAGATATAGGTATAAAATATAGACATAATAGGTATTGGAACAAAATATAGACATAATTGAAATAGTTACAAAATATAGACAAAACAGATATAAAAGATATAGGTATAAAATATAGACATAATAGATATAATAAATATAGGTATAAAATACAGACATAATAGATATAATAGATATATGTATAAGATGTAGACATAATAGATATAATAGATATAGGTATAAAATATAGACATATTAGATATAATAGATATAGGTATAAAATATAGACATAATAGATATCGGTATAAAACTTAGACATAATAGATATAATATATATAAGTATAAAATATAGACATAATTTATATACTAGTTATAGGTATAAAATATAGACATAACAGATATAGGTGTAAAATATAGACATAATAGATATAATAGATATAGGCATAAAATATAGAAATAATAGATATAATAGATATAGGTATAAAATATAGACATTATAGATATAGGTATAAAATATAGACATAATAGATATAATAGAAATAGGTATAAAATATAGACATAATAGATATAATAGATATAGGTATCAAATATAGACATAGTAATTATAATAAATATAGGTATAAAACATAGACAAAATATATATAGGTATAAAATATAGACATAATGATTATAATAGATATAGGTATGAAATATAGACATAATAGATATAATAGGTATAGGTATAAAATATGGACATAATAGGTATAATAGATATATGTATAAGATATAGACATAATAGATATAATAGATATAGGTATAAAATATAGACATAATAGATATAATAGATATAGGTGTAAAATATAGACATAATAGATATATTAGATATAGGAAAAAAATATACACATAATTGAAATAACAATAAAATATAGACCAAATATATATGAAAGATATAGGTATAAAATATAGACATAATAGATATAATAGATATAGGTATAAGATATAGACATAAACAATATAATAGATACAGTTATAAAATATAGACATAATGGTGATAATAGATATAGGTATGAATTATAGACATAAGACATATGATCAATATAGGTATAAAATATAGACATAATAGATATCGGTATAAAATATAGACACAGTATATATAGGTATAAAATATAGACATAGATATAATCGATATAGGTATAAAATATAAACATAATAGATATAATAAAGATGGGTATAAAATCTAGACGTAATAGATATAATAGGTATAGATTTAAAATATAGACATAGTAGACATAATAGATGTAGGTATAAAATATAGACATTATAGATATAATAGATATAGGTATAAAATACAGACATAATAGATATAATAGATACAGGTATAAAATATCGACGTTATAGATATAGGTATAAAATATAGACATAATAGACATAATAGATATGGGGATCAAATATAGACATAATAATTATAATAGATATAGCTATAAAATGTAGACATAATAGAGGTAATCGATATAGGAATAAAATATAGACATAATTGAAATAGGAATCAAATATAGACAAAATAGATATAAAAGATATAGGTATAAAATATAGACATAATAGATATAATAGATATAGGTATAATATATGGACATAATAGATATAATCGATATCGGTATAAAATATAGACATAATAGATATAATAGATATAGGTATAAAATATAGACATAATAGATATAATAGATAAAGAAATAAAATATAGACATAATTGAAATAGGTATAAAATACACAAAAAATAGATATAAAAGATATAGGTATAAAATATAGACATAATAGATATAATAGATATAGGTATAAGATATAGACATAATCGATATAACAGATATAGGTATAAAATATAGACATAATAGATATAATAGATATAGGAATAAAATATAGACATAATTGAAATAGGTATAATATATAGACAAAATAGATATAAAAGATATAGGTATAAAATATAGACATAATAGATATAATAAATATAGGTATAAAATATAGACAATAGATATCAAAGATATATGTATAAGTTATAGACATAATAGATATAATAGGTATAGGTATGAAATATAGACATAATAGATACAATAGATATATGTATAATATATAAACATAAAAGATACAATAGATATAGGTATAAAATATAGACATAATATATATAATAGATATAGGTGTAAAATATGGACATAATAGATAAAATAGATATAGGTATAAAATATAGACATAATAGATATAGGTATAAAATATAGACAAAATAGATATAGGTATAAAATATAGACATATATATAACAGATATAGGTATGAAATATAAAAATAATAGATATAATAGTGATGGGTATAAAATATATACGTAATAGATATACTAGATACAGGTGTAAAATACAGACATAGTAGATATAATAGATATAGGCATAAAATATAGACATAATGGATGTAATAGATATAGGCATAAAATATAGACATAATAGATATAATAGGTATAGGTATAAAATATAGGCATAATAGATGTAGGTATGAAATATAGACATAATAGATATAATAGGTATAGGTTTAAAATAAAGACAAAAAAGATATAATAGATATAGATATAAAATATACACATAATAGATATAATAGATATAGGTATAAAATATAGACATAATAGATTTAATAGATATAGGTATAAAACATTGATATAATAGATATAATAGATATAGATATAAAATACAGACATAGTAGATATAATAGATATTGGTATAAAATATAGACATAATAGATATAGATATAGATATAAAATATAGACATAATCGATATAAAATATATAGGTATAAAATATGGACATAATAGATATAATAGATATAGGTATAAAATATAGACATAATAGATACAGGTATAAAATATAAACATAAATATATAATAGATGTAGGTATAAAATATAGACAGAGTAGATATAATAGATATAGGTATAAAATATAGACATAATAGATATCGGTATAAAATATAGACATAATAGATATAAGAGATATAGGTATAAAATATAGACATAACTGGTATAAAAATGCAGGTATGAAATATAGACACAATCGATATAGGTATGAAATATACACATAATAGATATAATAGACATATGTATAAGATATAGACATAATATATATAATAGATATAGGGGTAAAATATAGATATAATAGATATAATAGATATAATAGATATAGCTATAAAATACAGACATAATAGATACAATAGATACAGGAATAAAATACAGACATAATTGAAATAGGTATAAAATATAGACAAAATAGATGTAAGAGATATAGGTATAAAATATAGACATAATAGATATAATAGATATATGTATAAGATATATACAAAATAGATACAATAGATATAGGTAAAAAATATAGACATAATAGATATAATAGAGCTATAATATATGGACATAATAGATATAATAGATAAAGATATAAAATATAGACATAATAGATATAGGTTTAAAATATAGACATATTAGATATAATAGATATAGTTATAAAATATAGTCAGAGTAGATATAATACATATAGGTATAAAATATAGACATAATACATATCTGTATAAAATATAGACATAATAGATATAATAGATATAGGTATAAAATATAGCCATAACAGGTATAAAAATGTAGGTATGAAATATAGACATAATAGATATAGGTAACAAATAGAGACATAATAGATATAATAGATATAGGTATAAAATATAGACATAATTGATATAGGTATTAAATATAGACATAATAGATATAATAGAAATAGCTATAAAATATAGACATAATAGATATAATAGATATAGGTATCAAATAGAGACATAATAATTATAATAGATATACGTATAAAATATAGACATAATAGATATTGGTACAAAATATAGACATAATGGTTATAATAGATATGGGTATGAAATATACAGATAATAGATATAATAGATATAGGTTTAAAATAAAGACATAATAGATATAATAGATATAGGTATAAAATATAGACATAAGAGATATAATATGTATAGTTATAAAATATAGACATAGTAGATATAATAGATATGGGTATAAAATACAGACATAATAGATAAAATAGATATCAGCATAAAACATAGACATAATAGATGTATGTATAAAACACAGACAATATAGATATAACAGATATAGGTATAAAATATAGACATACGTGGTATAAAAATGTAGGTAAGAAATATAGACATAATACATATAGGTATAAAATATACACATAATGGATATAATAGATATATGTATAAGATACAGACATAATAGATATAAAAGATATAGGTATATAGTAAAGACATAATAGATATAATAGATATAGGTATAAAATACAGACATAATAGATATAATAGATAGAGGAATAAAATACAGACATAATTGAAATAGGTATAAAATATACACAAAATAAATATAATAAATATCGGTATAAAACATAGACATAATAGATATAATATATATATTTATAAGATATAGACATATTAGATATAATAAATAGAGGTATAAAATTTAGACCTAATAGATATAATGGATATAGATATAAAATATAGACATAATAGATGTAGGTATAAAATATAGACATATTAGATATAATAGTTATAGGTATAAAATATGGACATAATAGATATAATAGATATAGGTATAAAATATAGACAAAATAGATATAATAGATATAAGTATTAAAAATAGACATACTAGATATAATAGATATAGGTAAAAAATGTAGATATAATAGATATCGGTATAAAATATGGACATAATAGATATAATAGATATAGGTATAAAACATAGCCATAATTTATATAATAGATAGAGGTATAAAATATAGACATAACAGATATAGGTATAAAATACAGACATAATAGACATAATAGATATAGGTATAAAATACAGACATATTCGATATAATACATATAGGTATAAAATATAGACAGAGTAGATATAATAGATATAGTTATAAAATATAGACATAATGGATATAATAGATATAGGTATAAAATATACACATAATAGATATAATAGATATAGGTATAAAATATAAACATAATAGATATATTAGATATACGTATAAAATATAGACATAATAGATATAATAGATATAGGTACAAAATATAGACATAATAGATATAATAGATATAGGAATAAAATATAGACATAATAGATATCGGTATAAAATATAGACATAATAGATACAATAGATAGAGGTATGAAATATAGACATAATAGATATAATAGTTAAAGTCGTAAAACATAGACATAACAGATATAGGTATAAAATATAGACATAATAGATATAATAGATATAGGTATAAAATATAGACATAACTGGTATAAATATATAGGTATGAAATATAGACATAATAGATATAGGTAAAAAATATAGACATAATAGATATAATAGATATAGGTATAAAGTATAGACATAATAGATATAGGTATTAAATATAGACATAATAGATATAATAGAAATAAGTATAAAATATAGACATAATTGTTATAATAGATATAAGTATAAAATATACACATAATAGATATACGTATAAAACACAGACAATATAGATATAGCAGATATAGGTCTAAAATATAGACATAATATATATAATAGATATAGGTATAAAATATAGACATAATAGTTATAATAGATATAGGTATAAAATACAGACATAATAGATATAATAGATATAGGTATAAAATACAGATATAATAGATATAATATATATAGGTATAAAATATAGATATAATAGGTATAGGAATAAAATACAGATATAATAGATATAAGTATGAATATACACATAATAGATATAAAAATATAGGTATAAAATAAAAATAAAATTGTTATAGGTATAAAATATAGACATAACAGATATAATAGATATACGTATAAAATATAGACATAATAGATATAGTTATAAAATGTAGACATTATAGATATAATATAGGTATAAAATATAGCCATGATATAATCCATATAGGTATAAAATATAGACATAATAGATATAGATATAAAATATGGACATAATAGATGTAATCCATATAGGTATAAAATATAGAAATAAAAGACATAGTTTTAAAATATAGACATAATAGATATAATAAATATAGCTCTAAAATACATAATAAATATAATAGATATAGGTACAAAATATAGACATAATACATACAGGTATAAAATATAGACCTAATAGATATAATAGGTAATGTTATAAAATATAAACATAATATATATAGGTATAAAGTATAGACACAATATATATAATAGATGTTGGATAAAATATAGACATAATAGATAGAGTTATAAAATATAGACATAATAGATATAATAAATATAGTTATAAAATATAGATACAATAGATATAATAGTTATAAGTATAAAATATAGATTTAATAGAAATTATAGACATAGGTATAAAATATATATATAATAGATGTAATCGATATAATAGATATTGGCATAAAATACAGATATAATAGAATAATATAGGTATAAAATATAGATGTAAGACATATAATATAAACAGGTATAAAATATAGATATACCAGGTATAGGTATAAAATATAGACATATTAGATATAATAGACATAGGTATAAAATATAGACAAAATAAGTATAATATATATAGGTATAAAATACAGACATTATAGATATAGGTATAAAACATAGACATAATAGATAAAATACATATAGGTATAAAATATAGACATAATAGATATAGGTATGAAATATAGACAAAGTAGATATAGGTATAAAATATAGACATAGATAGAATAGATATAGGTATAAAATACAAACATAATAGATATAATAGAAAGGGGTATAAAATATAGACGTAATAGGTATAATAGATATGTGTGTAAAATATAGACATAGTAGATAAAACATATATAGGTATAAAACATAGACATAAAGGATATAATAGATATAGGTATAAAATATAGACATAATAGATATAATAGATATAGGTATAAAGTATAGACATAATAGATATAGGTTTAAAACATAGACACAATAGATATAGGTATAAAATATATACATAGATATAATAGATATAGGTATAAAATATAAATATAATAGATATAGTAGAGATCTGTATAAAATATAGACGTAATAGATATAATAGATATAGGTGTAAAATATAGACATAGTAGATATAATAGATATAGGTATAAAATATAGACATAATGGATATAATAAATATAGGTATAAAATATGGACATAATAGATATAATAGTTATAGGTATAAAATATAGACATAATAGATATAGGTATTAAATACAGACATAATAGATATAATAGAAATAGGTATAAAATATAGACATAATAGATATAGGTATAAAATATAGACATAATAGATTTAATAGATATAGTTATAAAATACAGACATAATAGATATAATAGATATAGGTATACAATATGGACATAATAGATACAATCGATATAGGTATAAAATATAGACATAATAGATATCGGTATAAAATATAGACATAATAGATATAGGTATAAAATGTAGACATAGATATAATAGATATAGGTATAAAATATAAACATAATAGACATAATAGAGATGGGTATAAAATATAGACGTAATAGACATAATAGATATAGGTGTAAAATATAGACATAGTACATATAATAGATATAGGTATAAAATATAGAAATAGTAGACATAATAGAAATAGTTATAAAATATAGACATAACAGATATAATAGATATATGTATAAGATATAGACATAATCGATATAATAGATACAGGTATAAAATACATACATAATAGATATAATAAATATAGGTATAAAATATAGACATAATAGATATATGTATAAGATATAGACAAAACCGATATAATAGATATACGTATGAAATATAGACATAATAGATATAATAGATACAGGTATAAAATATAGACATAATTTAAATAGGTATAAAATATCGACAAAATATATATAAAAGACATAGGTATAAAATATAGACATAGTAGATATAACAAATATAGGTGTAAAATATAGACATAATAGATATAATAGATATATGTATAAGATATAGACATAATAGATATAATAGATGTAGGTATAAAATACAGACATTAAGATATTATAGATATAGGTACAAAATATTGTTATAATAAATATAATAGATATAGGTATGAAATATAGACATAATAGATATAATAGGTATAGGTATGAAATATAGACATAATAGATACAATAGATACAGATATAAAATATAGATAAAATAGATATAATAGTTATAGGTATAAAATATAGACATAATAGATATAACAGATATAGGTATAAAATATAGACATAATAGATAAAATAGATGTTGGTATATAATATAGACATAATAGATATAGGTATAAAATATAGACAAAATAGATATAGGGATAAAATATAGACATATATATAATAGATATAGGTATAAAATATAAACACAATAGATATAATAGAGATGGGTATAAAATATTGACTTAATAGATATAATAGCTATAGGTGTAAAATATAGACATAGTAGATATCGTAGATATAGGTATAAAATATAGACATAATGGATATAATATATATAGGTATAAAATATATACATAATGGATATAATAGATATAGGTATAAAATATAGACATAATAGATATAGGTATTAAATATAGACATAATAGATATAATAGAAATAGGTATAAAATATAGACCTAATAGATATAATAGATATAGGTATCAAATATAGACATAATTATTATAATAAATATAGGTATAAAATAGAGACATAATAGATATAGGTATTAAATATAGACATAATAGATATAATAGAAATAGGTATAAAATATAGACATAATAGATTTAATAGATATAGGTATAAAATATAGACATAACTGGTATAAAAATATAGGTATGAAATATAGACATAATAGATATAGGTATAAAATATACACATAGTAGATATAATAGATATATGTATAAGATATAGACGTAATAGATATAATAGATATAGGTGTAAAATACTGACATAGTAGATATAATAGACATAGGTATAAAATATGGACATAATACATATAATAGATATTGGTATCAAATATAGACATAATTATTATGATAGATATAGGTATAAAATATAGACATAATAGATATCGGTATAAAACATAGACGTAATAGATATAATAGATATAGGTGTAAAATGTTGACACAGTAGATATAATAGATATAGGTATAAAATATAGACATAATAGATATAATAGATATAGATATAAAATATAGACATAATGAATGTAGGTATAAAATATAGACATATTAGATATAATAATTATAGGTATAAAATATAGACATGATATATATAATAGATAAAGGTATAAAATATAGACATGATACATATAATAGATATAGGTATAAAATATAGACATAATAGATATAGGTATAAAATATAGACATAATAGATATAATAGATATAGGTATAAAATATAGACATAATAGATATAAGTATTAAATATAGACATAATAGATATAATAGAAATAGCTATAAAATACAGACATAATACATATAATAGATATAGGTATCAAATATAGACATAATAATTATAATAGATATAGGTATAAAATATAGACATAACAGATAAAGGTACAAAATATAGACATAATGCTTATAATAGATATAGGTATGAAATATAAACATAAAAGATATAATAGGTATAGGTTTAAATGAAGTCATAATAGATATAATAGATATAGGTATAAAATATAGACATAATAGATATAACAGATATAGGTATAAAATAGAGACATAATAGTTATTATAGACACAGGCAAAAAATATTGATATAATAAAAATAGGTATAAAATATAGACATAATAGGAGGGGGCGGAGCAAGATGGCCGAATAGGAACAACTCCAGTCTCCAACTCCCAGCGCGAGCGACACAGAAGACCGGTGATTTCTGCATTTTCAACTGAGGTACTGGGGTCATCTCACTAGGGAGTGCCGGACAATCGGTGCTGGTCAGCTGCTGCAGCCTGACCAGCGAGAGCTGAAGCAGGGCGAGGCATCGCCTCACCTGGAAGCGCAAGGGGGAAGGGGATCCGTTTTCCTAGCCAGGGGAACTGAGACACACAACACCTGGAAAATCGGGTAACTCCCACCCCAATACTGCGCTGTAAGCATACAGGCATTCCAGGAGAATATATCCCACACCTGGCCGGGAGGGTCCCACGCCCACGAAGCCTCCCTCACAGCTAACACAGCAGTCTGCCGCGATCTATCCGCAAGGCAGCAGCGAGGCTGGGGGAGGGGCGCCCGCCATTGCTGAGGCTTAAGTAGGTAAACAAAGCCGCTGGGAAGCTCGAACTGGGTGGAGCTCACAGCAGCTCAAGGAAGCCTGCCTGTCTCTGTAGTCTCCACCTCTGGGGACAGCGCACAGCTGAAGACCAACAGGGGAAGTAGCGGGAGCCGGTGCAGACGCGAACGACTCTGTCTGACAGCTTTGGGGAGAGCCGCGGATCTCCCAACGCGGAGGTTGAGATCTGAGAACGGACAGACTGCCTGCTCAGGTGTGTCCCTGACCCCTGAGTAGCCTAGCTGGGAGAAATCCCCCACTAGGGGCAGTCTGACACCCCACACCTCACAGGGTGGAGTACACCCCTGAGAGGACACTTCCAAAGGAAGAATCAGACAGGTACACTCGCTGTTCAGCAATATTCTATCTTCGGCAACCTCTGCTGCTGATACCCAGGCAAACAGGGTCTGGAGTGGACCTCAAGCAATCTCCAACAGACCAACAGAGAGTCCTTCTGACTGTCAGAAGGAAAACTATCAAACAGGAAGGACACCTATACCAAAACCCCATCAGTTCGTCACCACCATCAAAGACCAGAGACAGATAAAACCACAAAGATGGGGAAGAAGCAGGGCAGAAAAGCTGGAAATTCAAAAAATAAGAGCGCATCTCCCCCTGCAAAGGAGCGCAGCCCATCACCAGCAACGGATCAAAGCTGGTCAGACAATGACTTGGACGAGAGGAGAGAAGAAGGCTTCAGTCCATCAAACTTATCAGAGCTAAAGGAGGAATTACGTACCCAGCGCAAAGAAACTAAAAATCTTGAAAAAAGAGTGGAAGAATTGACAGCTAGACTCATTAATGCAGAGAAGATCATAAACGAAATGACAGAGATGAAAACCATGACACGAGAAATACGTGACAAATGCACAAGCTTCAGTAACCGACTCGATCAACTGGAAGAAAGAGTATCAGCGATTGAAGATCAAATGAATGAAATGAAGCGAGAAGAGAAACCAAAAGAAAAAAGAAGAAAAAGAAATGAGCAAAGCCTGCAAGAAGTATGGGATTACGTAAAAAGACCAAATCTACGTCTGATTGGGGTGCCTGAAAGTGAGGGGGAAAATGGAACCAAGTTGGAAAACACTCTTCAGGATATCATCCAGGAGAACTTCCCCAACCTAGTAGGGCAGGCCAACATTCAAATTCAGGAAATACAGAGAACGCCACAAAGATACTCCTCCAGAAGAGCAACTCCAAGACACATAATTGCCAGATTCACCAAAGTTGAAATGAAGGAAAAAATCTTAAGGGCAGCCAGAGAGAAAGGTCGGGTCACCCACAAAGGGAAGCCCATCAGACTAACAGCAGATCTCTCGGCAGAAACTCTACAAGCCAGAAGAGAGTGGGGGCCAATATTCAACGTTCTTAAAGAAAAGAATTTTAAACCCAGAATTTCATATCCAGCCAAACTAAGTTTCATAAGTGAAGGAGAAATAAAATCCTTTACAGATAAGCAAATGCTTAGAGATTTTGTCACCACCAGGCCTGCCTTACAAGAGACCCTGAAGGAAGCCCTAAACATGGAAAGGAACAACCGGTACCAGCCATTGCAAAAACTTGGCAAAATGTAAAGACCATCGAGGCTAGGAAGAAACTGCATCAACTAACGAGCAAAATAACCAGTTAATATCATAATGGCAGGATCAAGTTCACACATAACAATATTAACCTTAAATGTTAATGGACTAAATGCTCCAATTAAAAGACACAGACTGGCAAACTGGATAAAGAGTCAAGACCCATCAGTCTGCTGTATTCAGGAGACCCATCTCACATGCAGAGACATACATAGGCTCAAAATAAAGGGATGGAGGAAGATCTACCAAGCAAATGGAGAACAAAAAAAAGCAGGGGTTGCAATCCTAGTCTCTGATAAAACAGACTTTAAACCATCAAAGATCAAAAGAGACAAAGAAGGCCATTACATAATGGTAAAGGGATCAATTCAACAGGAAGAGCTAACTCTCCTAAATATATATGCACCCAATACAGGAGCACCCAGATTCATAAAGCAAGTCCTTAGAGACTTACAAAGAGACCTAGACTCCCATACAATAATAATGGGAGACTTCAACACTCCGCTGTCAACATTAGACAGATCAACGAGACAGAAAGTTAACAAGGATATCCAGGAATTGAACTCATCTCTGCACCAAGCGGACCTAATAGACATCTATAGAACTCTCCACCCCAAATCAACAGAATATACATTCTTCTCAGCACCACATCGCACTTATTCCAAAATTGACCACATAATTGGAAGTAAAGTACTCCTCAGCAAATGTAAAAGAACAGAAATTATAACAAACTGTCTCTCAGACCACAGTGCAATCAAACTAGAACTCAGGACTAAGAAACTCAATCAAAACCGCTCAACTACATGGAAACTGAACAACCTGCTCCTGAATGACTACTGGGTACATAACGAAATGAAAGCGGAAATAAAGATGTTCTTTGAAACCAATGAGAACAAAGATACAACATACCAGAATCTCTGGGACACATTTAAAGCAGTGTGTAGAGGGAAATTTATAGCACTAAATGCCCACAAGAGAAAGCAGGAAAGATCTAAAATTGACACTCTAACATCACAATTAAAACAACTAGAGAGGCAAGAGCAATCACATTCAAAAGCTAGCAGAAGGCAAGAAATAACTAAGATCAGAGCAGAACTGAAGGAGATAGAGACACAAAAAACCCTCCAAAAAATCAATGAATCCAGGAGTTGGTTTTTTGAAAAGATCAACAAAATTGACAGACCGCTAGCAAGGCTAATAAAGAAAAAAAGAGAGAGGAATCAAATAGATGCAATAAAAAATGATAAAGGGGATATCACCACTGACCCCACAGAAATACAAACTACCATCAGAGAATACTATAAACGCCTCTACGCTAATCAACTAGAAAATCTAGAAGAAATGGATAATTTCCTGGACACTTACACTCTCCCAAGGCTAAACCAGGAAGAAGTTGAATCCCTGAATAGACCAATAGCAGGCTCTGAAATTGAGGCAACAATTAATAGCCTACCCACCAAAAAAAGTCCAGGACCAGATGGATTCACAGCTGAATTCTACCAGAGGTACAAGGAGGAGCTGGTACCATTCCTTCTGAAACTATTCCAATCAATAGAAAAAGAGGGAATCCTCCCTAACTCATTTTATGAGGCCAACATCATCCTGATACCAAAGCCTGGCAGAGACACAACAAAAAAAGAGAATTTTAGACCAATATCCCTGATGAACATTGATGCAAAAATCCTCAATAAAATACTGGCAAACCGGATTCAGCAGCACATCAAAAAGCTTATCCACCATGATCAAGTGGGCTTCATCCCTGGGATGCAAGGCTGGTTCAACATTCGCAAATCAATAAACGTAATCCAGCATATAAACAGAACCAAAGACAAGAACCACATGATTGTCTCAATAGATGCAGAAAAGGCTTTTGACAAAATTCAACAGCCCTTCATGCTAAAAACGCTCAATAAATTCGGTATTGATGGAACGTACCTCAAAATAATAAGAGCTATTTATGACAAACCCACAGCTAATATCATACTGAATGGGCAAAAACTGGAAAAATTCCCTTTGAAAACTGGCACAAGACAGGGATGCCCTCTCTCACCACTCCTATTCAACATAGTGTTGGAAGTTCTGGCTAGGGCAATCAGGCAAGAGAAAGAAATCAAGGGTATCCAGTTAGGAAAAGAAGAAGTCAAATTGTCCCTGTTTGCAGATGACATGATTGTATATTTAGAAAACCCCATCGTCTCAGCCCAAAATCTCCTTAAGCTGATAAGCAACTTCAGCAAAGTCTCAGGATACAAAATTAATGTGCAAAAATCACAAGCATTCTTATACACCAGCGACAGACAAGCAGAGAGCCAAATCAGGAATGAACTTCCATTCACAATTGCTTCATAGAGAATAAAATACCTAGGAATCCAGCTTACAAGGGATGTAAAGGACCTCTTCAAGGAGAACTACAAACCACTGCTCAGTGAAATCAAAGAGGACACAAACAAATGGAAGAACATACCATGCTCATGGATAGGAAGAATCAATATCGTGAAAATGGCCATACTCCCCAAGGTTATTTATAGATTCAATGCCATCCCCATCAAGCTACCAATGACTTTCTTCACAGAATTGGAAAAAACTGCTTTAAAGTTCATATGGAACCAAAAAAGAGCCCGCATTGCCAAGACAATCCTAAGTCAAAAGGACAAAGCTGGAGGCGTCACGCTACCTGACTTCAAACTATACTACAAGGCTACAGTAACCAAAACAGCATGGTACTGGTACCAAAACAGAGCTATAGACCAATGGAACAAAACAGAGTCCTCAGAAATAATACCGCACATCTACAGCCATCTGATATTTGACAAACCTGAGAGAAACAAGAAATGGGGAAAGGATTCCCTATTTAATAAATGGTGCTGGGAAAATTGGCTAGCCATAAGTAGAAAGCTGAAACTGGATCCTTTCCTTACCCCTTATACGAAGATTAATTCAAGATGGATTAGAGACTTAAATGTTAGACCTAATACCATAAAAACCCTAGAAGAAAATCTAGGTAGTACCATTCAGGACATAGGCATGGGCAAGGACTTCATGTCTAAAACACCAAAAGCAACGGCAGCAAAAGCCAAAATTGACAAATGGGATCTAATTAAACTTAAGAGCTTTTGCACAGCAAAAGAAACTACCATCAGAGTGAACAGGCAACCTACAGAATGGGAGAAAATTTTTGCAACCTACTCATCTGACAAAGGGCTAATATCCAGAATCTACAAAGAACTCAAACAAATATACGAGAAAAAAACAAACAACCCCATCAAAAAGTGGGGAAAGGATATGAACAGACATTTCTCAAAAGAAGATATTCATACAGCCAACAGACACATGAAAAAATGCTCATCATCACTGGCCATCAGAGAAATGCAAATCAAAACCACAATGACATACCATCTCACACCAGTTAGAATGGCAATCATTAAGAAGTCAGGAAACAACAGGTGTTGGAGAGGATGTGGAGAAATAGGAACACTTTTACACTGTTGGTGGGATTGTAAACTAGTTCAACCATTATGGAAAACAGTATGGCAATTCCTCAAGGATCTAGAACTAGATGTACCATATGACCCAGCCATCCCACTACTGGGTATATACCCAAAGGATTATAAATTAGTCTACTACAAAGACACATGTACACGTATGTTTATTGCGGCACTATTCACAATAGCAAAGACTTGGAATCAACCCAAATGTCCATCTGTGACAGACTGGATTAAGAAAATGTGGCACATATACACCATGGAATACTATGCAGCCATAAAAAAGGATGAGTTTGCGTCCTTTGTAGGGACATGGATGCAGCTGGAAACCATCATTCTTAGCAAACTATCACAAGAAGAGAAAACCAAACACCGCATGTTCTCACTCATAGGTGGGAACTGAACAATGAGATCACTTGGACTCGGGAAGGGGAACATCACACACTGGGGTCTATCATGGGGAGGGGGGAGGGGGGAGGAGGGAGGGATTGCATTGGGGAGTTATACATGATATAAATGATGAATTGATGGGTGCTGACGAGTTGATGGGTGCAGCACACCAACATGGCATAAGTTTACATATGTAACAAACCTGCACGTTATGCACATGTACCCTAGAACTTAAAGTATAATAAAAAAAAAAAGAAAAAAAAAAAAAAAAAATAAAGTTAAAAATATAGACATAATAGATATAAAAGATATAGGTATAAAATATAGATATAATAGATATAGGTATAAAATACAGACACAATAGATATAATAGATATAGGTGTAAAATAGAGACATAATAGATATTATAGATATAGGTATAAAATATAAACATAATAGATATAATAGATATAGGTAGAAAATATAGACATAATAGGTATAGGTATAAAATACAGACATAAAAGATATAATGGATATAGGTATAAAATATAGACATAATAGATATAATAGATATATTTATAAAATGTAGACATAATAGACATAGGTATAATAGATAGAGGTATAAAATATAGACAAAATGGACATAAGACATATAGGTATATAGTACAGTTATAATAACTAGAGGCATAAAATTTAGATATAATAGATATAATAGATATAGGTATAAAATATCCATATAATAGATATAATAGATATATGTATAAAATTCAGATATAACTGATATAGATATAGTAAAAAAATAGAGATATGATAGATATAGGTATAAAATATAGATATAATAGATATAATAGATATAGGTATAAAATATAGATTTAATAGATATAATTATAAAATATAAACATAATAGATATAATACATAAAGGTATAAAATATAGATATAATTGATATCGGTAAAAAATATAGTTATAATAGATATAGGTATAAAATATAGACATAATAGATATAATAGATATAGGTATCAAATATAGACGTAATAGATATAATAGATATAGGTATACAATAGAGACATAATAGATATAATAGCTATAAGTATGAAATATAGACATAATAGATATAATAGATATAGGAATGAAATACAGACATAATAGATACTATAGATATAGGTATAAATTATAGACAAAAGAGATGTAATAAACATACGTATAAAATATAGACATAATAGATATAATAGATATAGGTATGAAATATAAACATAATAGATATAATAGAGAGTGGTATAAAATATAGACATAATAGATATAGGTATAAAATACAGACATAATAGATATAATAGATATAGGTATAAAATATAGACATTATAGATATAATAGATATAGGTATAAAATATAGACATAATAGATATAGGTAAAAAATATAGACATAAAGATATAATAAATATACGCATAAAATATACACAGAATAGATATAATAGATATAGGTGTTAAATATAGACAAAATAGATATAGATATAAAATATGGACATAATATATATAATGGATATAGATATAAAATGTAGACATAATATATAGTTATAAAATATAGACATAATTGTTATAATAGATATAGATATAAAATATAGACATAATAGATATAGGTAAAAAATAGAGACATAATAGATATAATAGATATAGTTATAAAATACAGACGTAATAGATATTATAGATATAGTTATAAGATATAAACATAATATATAATAGATATGGGAATAAAATATTGACATAATAGATATAATAGATATAGGTATGAAATACAGACAGATATAATAGATATAGGTATAAAATATAGACATAATAGATATAATTGATATAGGTATAAAACATAGACATAATAGATAAAATCGATAGAGGTATAAAATATAGATATAATAGATATAGGTATAAAATATAGATTTAATAGATATAATAGATATGGGTATCAAATATTCATATTATAGAACATTTTTGTGAAGAATGTCATTGGTATTTTGACAGAGATTGCATTGAACCTGTAAATTGCTTTGGGTGTATGGACATTTTAACAATTTGATTCTTCCAATCCATAAAAAGGGGCTATCTCCCCATTTTTTGTGTGCCCCCTTCTATTTGTTTTTCAATATTCTATAGTTTTCACTGTAGAGGTACTTCACTTCTTTGGTTAATTTCTAGGTATTTTATTTTATTTGCAGCTATTGTGAATGAAATTACTTTCTTGATTTCTTTTTCAGATTATTTGCTGTTGGCATATAGAAATGTCATGGAATTTTATAACTTTTTTATCATGCAACTTTACTGAATTTGTTTATCACCCCTCACAGTTTTTTTATGGAGTCTTTAGGTTTTTCCAACTACAAAATCATATCATCTGCAAACAAGGATAATTTGATTTCTGCATTGTTCATTTGGATGCCCTTTATTTTTTTCTCTTCAAGGTCTTAGAGGAATGGCTTTCAGTTTTTCCCAATCTGTATGATACTAGCTATGGGTCTGTTGTATATGGTGTTTATTATCTTGAGGTATGTTCTTTTTGTACTCAGTTTATTGAATATTTTAATCATAAAGGGATGTTGAATTTTATCAACTTCTCAGCATCAATTGAAATAATCATACAGTTGTTGTCCTTCATTCTGTTGATATATCACATTGATTGACTTGTATATGTTGCATTATCCTTTCATGCCAGGAATAAATCTCACTTGGTCATGATGAATTATTGTTTTAATGTATTATTGAATTAGGATCTTTATAATGTATTGTTAGTTTGTTTATTTGAAACTTTTATACTTTTTTATGTAAGTGCTTATAGCTATGAACTTTTCTCTAAGTACTGCTTTTGCAGTATCCCATACATTTTGTTATGTTGTGTTTCCATGATTTGTTTCAATAAATTTTTTAAATTTCCCTCTTATTTCTTCATTGATCCACTGGTCATTCAGAAGCATATTATTTAATTTCCATGTCATTGCATAGTTGTCAAATTCTTGTTGTTTCTTTCTAGTCTTATTCCATTGTGGTAAGAAAAGATACTTGATGTTATTTTATTTTTTTGAATTTTTAAAGATATGTTTTATGGCTGAATGTATGGTCTATCCTTGAGAATGATTCATGTTCTAAAGAGAAGAACGTGTATTCTACAGCCATTGGATGAAGTATTCTGTATATATCAATTAGATCCACTTGGTCTATACTCAGATACATATCAATGTTTCTTTGTTGATTTTCTGTCTGGATGATCTGTCTAATGCTAAAATTGGGGTATTGAAGTTCTTTATTATCGTACTGGGGTCTATCTCTCTCTTTATCTCTAATAATATTTGCTTTATGTATCTGAGTGATCCAATGTTGGGTACATATATATTTTCAATTGTTATATCTACTTGGTAAATTGAACCCTTTATTATTATATAATGACCTTCTTTGTCATTTTATGGTTTTGTCTTGCAAATCCGTTTTTGTCTGCTTTTAAGCACATTCTACTTGATGGTTTAGATATTTGTCCCTTCCCAAATACTACATGTGAACTCTTTCCATGTGCTTCGGTTTGGGGCCTGGTTGGAGTTGTTGGCGTCTCTGGTGGAAGTCCCTCATGACTTGATCTGTCTTCATGATTAGTGAGGTGAGTTCTTGGGACTTGGTCATTGAACAGTGGTGATATTTGCTTCCACTCTCTCTTGCTCCCACTTTCACCATGTGAAATTGCCTGACTCCTATTCATTTTTCTTGTCCTGACGTAAAAGCTCCTGAACGGCCTCCACCGAAGCGAGGTGCTATGCTTCCTGTACCGCATGCAGAGCCATGAATTTCAGATTAAACTACTGTTCTTATCAATTTCTACAGTCCTCTGTATTTCTTTATTAGCAAGTCTGGATGGGCCTAAAACAGAAATTGGTACTCAAGGAGAGGTGTGTCGACAAGACACCTGATAAATACTGGAGGCTGCTTTGGTTCGAGTAACAGGCGAGGTTGGAAGAGTTTGGAGGGCCAGAAGAAGCATAGGGAAGATGAGGAAAAGTTGGATTAGCTAGAGACTGGTTAGATGGTTGTAAACAAAAATGCTATCTGATCAGTGATCGCATAGTGAAGACCAGGCTCCAAGATATTATTATGGAAATCACGGAGCTATATTGGGAAATGGGAGCAAAGGTAACATATCTTATGCCTTAGAAAGCAAGATCTTGGCTGTCTGCGTTCATGTCTCTAGGGACGTGGATCAACTACAGAGTTGATGAGTTAGTAGATTATCGGTGTAGAATTTCTGAGGCACACAGGCACCTTCAAGACTGGAACTGGCCTGCTTCTAACAATCCTATGCTTAGATCGTGGGAGCAGAAATGACTTAACTTTGTGAATGACATTATTTTAAAAGGGCAAGTACGAGTGTTAAAACAGTTTTCGTACAATTTGCGCCTTTGCCATGTGGCTAGAAAGAAAAGGCTTCTCCAGAAGTGGAATTCAAGTGGTCTGTGTAACAAACCACTGTTAGCTAGAGATGTTTTGCAATCTAAAAAGTGAGTCACGTTGCTAATATCCAAGGCAATGGGGAAAAGGTCTTTTGAAGCCATTTAAAACTTTCACAAAGCTCTTCTACCACAGGGCCTGGAGGTCTAGGAAGCGAAGGTGGCCTCCCTGGCCAGCCCCAGGCCTCTGCGCTCCTGGGAAGCTTGTGGCGACAATGCTCCCCGATTTTGACGCTTCAACATTTTCTCAGTTCAAAAGAAGCTCTTAGTCAGATCAAGCTGACACTTTGGCGAATGGGAGGCCAAAAGCTTTTGGCACTTCTATGTGACCGTAAGCCTGTAGGCACACAGAATGTCAAGCCGAATACAGAAGTCTTGAGGACGCATCTTGCCTTGATTTCAGAGGTGACCGTGTGAGACAGCCTGGGTGCCCCAGGCCGAAGCTCTGCGCGGTCCGAGCCCTTCACAGAGAACCCTCTATAGGGTATTGCCAAATGGGAAGATGTGGAGGTTGGAGCCCCTTACAGGGTTACCCTCAGTTGGGCACTGCTCAGTGGAGTGTGAGACAGAGGCCCCACAAAGATATCAATTTTTACGCCATCAGTCTTAAACCCTGCAGACTATTCTCTCCTTTATGGCTCCCAGCCTATTTTTATTCACTCCCTCTTCAATCTTCAGACACCTATGCTTTTTGTCTATGTTACTTTTTAACTTTGCACTTTGGCACCACCATGCCTGGTATTGTCGATGGAAACTGATCTGTTTTCTCCAAACCTACGACACTCGACTTCATTCATTGACTTTCTCTTCCCAGTCTTTCATCCCCCACAACTCCATACACCAAAATGACAGCAGGTGCCCTTTTGCTCGTGTTTCAAAGTGCTCAGACTCCAACTATGTTTCTGGAATTTTCAATTGCCATTTCGCTCTCTTACTTGTTTCTCTACTGACGTATAATTCCTGAGAGAAATACGACTGTCTTCATCACCCTCCTCTCTGGAGCCTGGCTTGTGAACTGGCTTCACTATAACAGATGGTTCACAAAATGATTGTTGGTATGATATTTCAATCCAGTCCTTGAAAAATTATAATGCGTAAGTGTCAGTATGAACCCTATAAATCGAAAGATCCTTAAAGCCATGAACGAAATTTGACTGAGAATTCCCCCTCTTGAAAATGGTCTCTTAAAACATCTGGAAAATTTGCATTA
>NW_022143147.1:0-39129 GCF_007565055.1 Rhinopithecus roxellana | reverse complement strand
CCCTTCTCAGTTTCCCCAAAGACAGTGTTAATGGACTGCTCCACGAAACATAAGTGTAACTCTGTGAGATGAAGTCACACCATCACCAAGAAGTTTCTAAGAAAGCTTCTTTCTAGTTTTCATCGTGGATATTTCCTTTACACTGTAATGTTCATTGCGCTATGAAGTATCTAATTGCAGATTTCCAGAAAACTGTGCTAACAAACTGATCACTGAAGAGAAACGTGTAACTCTGTGAGTTGCATTCACACTTGGCAATGCAGTTTTCTCAGAAAGCTTCTCTTTAGTTATTATAGTGAGGATATTTCCTTTATCACCATGGGCCCCAATAGGCTCCCAAATATCACTTTGCAGATTCCACGAAAAGAGTGTTAGCAAACTGCTTCTTGAGGCAGAGGTTGTAACTCTGTGAGATGAACTCACAGATCAGAAAGAAGTTTCTCAGAAAGCTTCTTCACGTTTTGAACGGATGAAATTTCCTTTATCAGCGTCGGCCTCAATGTGATCCAAAGAAGCCCTTCTCAGATTTCCTCAAAGACAGTGTTAATTGACTGCTCCACGAAACATAAGTGTAACTCTGTGAGATGAATTCACACATCACCAAAAGTTTCTACGAAAGCTTCTTTCTAGTTTTCATCTGTGGATATTTCCTTTGGCACTGTAATGTTCTTTGCGCTATGAAGTATCTAATTGCAGATTTCCAGAAAACTGTGCTAAACAACTGATCACTGAAGAGAAACGTGTACTCTGTGAGTTGCATTCACAATTGGCAATGCAGTTTTCTCAGAAAGCTTCTCTTTAGTTATTATGTGAGGATATTTCCTTTATCACCATGGGCCCCAATAGGCTCCCAAATATCACTTTGCAGATTCCACGAAAAGAGTGTTAGCAAACTGCTTCTTAAGGCAGAGGTTGTAACTCTGTGAGATGAACTCACAGATCAGAAAGAAGTTTCTCAGAAAGCTTCTTTCACGTTTTGAACGGATGAAATTTCCTTTATCAGCGTAGGCCTCAATGTGATCCAAAGAAGCCCTTCTCAGTTTCCCCAAAGACAGTGTTAATGGACTGCTCCACGAAACATAAGTGTAACTCTGTGAGATGAATTCACACATCACCAAGAAGTTTCTAAGAAAGCTTCTTTCTAGTTTTCATCTGTGGATATTTCCTTTGTCACTGTAATGTTCATTGCGCTATGAAGTATCTAATTGCAGATTTCCAGAAAACTGTGCTAACAAACTGATCACTGAAGAGAAACGTGTAACTCTGTGAGTTGCATTCACACTTGGCAATGCAGTTTCTCAGAAAGCTTCTCTTTAGTTATTATGTGAGGATATTTCCTTTATCACCATGGGCCCCAATAGGCTCCCAAATATCACTTTGCAGATTCCACGAAAAGAGTGTTAGCAAACTGCTTCTTGAGGCAGAGGTTGTAACTCTGTGAGATGAACTCACAGATCGGAAAGAAGTTTCTCAGAAAGCTTCTTTCACGTTTTGAACGGATGAAATTTCCTTTATCAGCGTAGGCCTCAATGTGATCCAAAGAAGCCCTTCTCAGTTTCCCCAAAGACAGTGTTAATGGACTGCTCCACGAAACATAAGTGTAACTCTGTGAGATGAATTCACACATCACCAAGAAGTTTCTAAGAAAGCTTCTTTCTAGTTTTCATCTGTGGATATTTCCTTTGTCACTGTAATGTTCATTGCGCTATGAAGTATCTAATTGCAGATTTCCAGAAAACTGTGCTAACAAACTGATCACTGAAGAGAAACGTGTAACTCTGTGAGTTGCATTCACACATGGCAATGCAGTTTCTCAGAAAGCTTCTCTTTAGTTATTATGTGAGGATATTTCCTTTATCACCATGGGCCCCAATAGGCTCCCAAATATCACTTTGCAGATTCCACGAAAAGAGTGTTAGCAAACTGCTTCTTGAGGCAGAGGTTGTAACTCTGTGAGATGAACTCACAGATCAGAAAGAAGTTTCTCAGAAAGCTTCTTTCACGTTTTGAACGGATGAAATTTCCTTTATCAGCGTCGGCCTCAATGTGATCCAAAGAAGCCCTTCTCAGTTTCCCAAAGACAGTGTTAATGGACTGCTCCACGAAACATAAGTGTAACTCTGTGAGATGAATTCACACATCACCAAAAGTTTCTAAGAAAGCTTCTTTCTAGTTTTCATCTGTGGATATTTCCTTTGTCACTGTAATGTTCATTGCGCTATGAAGTATCTAATTGCAGATTTCCAGAAAACTGTGCTAACAAACTGATCACTGAAGAGAAACGTGTAACTCTGTGAGTTGCATTCACACTTGGCAATGCAGTTTCTCAGAAAGCTTCTCTTTAGTTATTATGTGAGGATATTTCCTTTATCACCATGGGCCCCAATAGGCTCCCAAATATCACTTTGCAGATTCCACGAAAAGAGTGTTAGCAAACTGCTTCTTGAGGCAGAGGTTGTAACTCTGTGAGATGAACTCACAGATCAGAAAGAAGTTTCTCAGAAAGCTTCTTTCACGTTTTGAACGGATGAAATTTCCTTTATCAGCGTAGGCCTCAATGTGATCCAAAGAAGCCCTTCTCAGTTTCCCCAAAGACAGTGTTAATGGACTGCTCCACGAAACATAAGTGTAACTCTGTGAGATGAATTCACACATCACCAAGAAGTTTCTAAGAAAGCTTCTTTCTAGTTTTCATCTGTGGATATTTCCTTTGTCACTGTAATGTTCATTGCGCTATGAAGTATCTAATTGCAGATTTCCAGAAAACTGTGCTAACAAACTGATCACTGAAGAGAAACGTGTAACTCTGTGAGTTGCATTCACACTTGGCAATGCAGTTTCTCAGAAAGCTTCTCTTTAGTTATTATGTGAGGATATTTCCTTTATCACCATGGGCCCCAATAGGCTCCCAAATATCACTTTGCAGATTCCACGAAAAGAGTGTTAGCAAACTGCTTCATGAGGCAGAGGTTGTAACTCTGTGAGATGAACTCACAGACGAGAAAGAAGTTTCTCAGAAAGCTTCTTTCACGTTTTGAACGGATGAAATTTCCTTTATCAGCGTAGGCCTCAATGTGATCCAAAGAAGCCCTTCTCAGTTTCCCCAAAGACAGTGTTAATGGACTGCTCCACGAAACATAAGTGTAACTCTGTGAGATGAATTCACACATCACCAAGAAGTTTCTAAGAAAGCTTCTTTCTAGTTTTCATCTGTGGATATTTCCTTTGTCACTGTAATGTTCATTGCGCTATGAAGTATCTAATTGCAGATTTCCAGAAAACTGTGCTAACAAACTGATCACTGAAGAGAAACGTGTAACTCTGTGAGTTGCATTCACACTTGGCAATGCAGTTTCTCAGAAAGCTTCTCTTTAGTTATTATGTGAGGATATTTCCTTTATCACCATGGGCTCCAATAGGCTCCCAAATATCACTTTGCAGATTCCACGAAAAGAGTGTTAGCAAACTGCTTCTTGAGGCAGAGGTTGTAACTCTGTGAGATGAACTCACAGATCAGAAAGAAGTTTCTCAGAAAGCTTCTTTCACGTTTTGAACGGATGAAATTTCCTTTATCAGCGTCGGCTTCAATGTGATCCAAAGAAGCCCTTCTCAGATTCCTCAAAGACAGTGTTAATGGACTGCTCCACGAAACATAAGTGTAACTCTGTGAGATGAATTCACACATCACCAAGAAGTTTCTACGAAAGCTTCTTTCTAGTTTTCATCTGTGGATATTTCCTTTGTCACTGTAATGTTCATTGCGCTATGAAGTATCTAATTGCAGATTTCCAGAAAACTGTGCTAACAAACTGATCACTGAAGAGAAACGTGTAACTCTGTGAGTTGCATTCACACTTGGCAATGCAGTTTCTCAGAAAGCTTCTCTTTAGTTATTATGTGAGGATATTTCCTTTATCACCATGGGCCCCAATAGGCTCCCAAATATCACTTTGCAGATTCCACGAAAAGAGTGTTAGCAAACTGCTTCTTGAGGCAGAGGTTGTAACTCTGTGAGATGAACTCACAGAGCCGAAAGAAGTTTCTCAGAAAGCTTCTTTCACGTTTTGAACGGATGAAATTTCCTTTATCAGCGTAGGCCTCAATGTCATCCAAAGAAGCCCTTCTCAGTTTCCCCATAGACAGTGTTAATGGACTGCTCCACGAAACATAAGTGTAACTCTGTGAGATGAATTCACACATCACCAAGAAGTTTCTAAGAAAGCTTCTTTCTAGTTTTCATCTGTGGATATTTCCTTTGTCACTGTAATGTTCATTGCGCTATGAAGTATCTAATTGCAGATTTCCAGAAAACTGTGCTAACAAACTGATCACTGAAGAGAAACGTGTAACTCTGTGAGTTGCATTCACACTTGGCAATGCAGTTTCTCAGAAAGCTTCTCTTTAGTTATTATGTGAGGATATTTCCTTTATCACCATGGGCCCCAATAGGCTCCCAAATATCACTTTGCAGATTCCACGAAAAGAGTGTTAGCAAACTGCTTCATGAGGCAGAGGTTGTAACTCTGTGAGATGAACTCACAGATCAGAAAGAAGTTTCTCAGAAAGCTTCTTTCACGTTTTGAACGGATGAAATTTCCTTTATCAGCGTAGGCCTCAATGTGATCCAAAGAAGCCCTTCTCAGTTTCCCCAAAGACAGTGTTAATGGACTGCTCCACGAAACATAAGTGTAACTCTGTGTGATGAATTCACACATCACCAAGAAGTTTCTAAGAAAGCTTCTTTCTAGTTTTCATCTGTGGATATTTCCTTTGTCACTGTAATGTTCATTGCGCTATGAAGTATCTAATTGCAGATTTCCAGAAAACTGTGCTAACAAACTGATCACTGAAGAGAAACGTGTAACTCTGTGAGTTGCATTCACACTTGGCAATGCAGTTTCTCAGAAAGCTTCTCTTTAGTTATTATGTGAGGATATTTCCTTTATCACCATGGGCTCCAATAGGCTCCCAAATATCACTTTGCAGATTCCACGAAAAGAGTGTTAGCAAACTGCTTCTTGAGGCAGAGGTTGTAACTCTGTGAGATGAACTCACAGATCAGAAAGAAGTTTCTCAGAAAGCTTCTTTCACGTTTTGAACGGATGAAATTTCCTTTATCAGCGTCGGCCTCAATGTGATCCAAAGAAGCCCTTCTCAGATTCCTCAAAGACAGTGTTAATGGACTGCTCCACGAAACATAAGTGTAACTCTGTGAGATGAATTCACACATCACCAAGAAGTTTCTACGAAAGCTTCTTTCTAGTTTTCATCTGTGGATATTTCCTTTGTCACTGTAATGTTCATTGCGCTATGAAGTATCTAATTGCAGATTTCAGAAAACTGTGCTAACAAACTGATCACTGAAGAGAAACGTGTAACTCTGTGAGTTGCATTCACACTTGGCAATGCAGTTTCTCAGAAAGCTTCTCTTTAGTTATTATGTGAGGATATTTCCTTTATCACCATGGGCCCCAATAGGCTCCCAAATATCACTTTGCAGATTCCACGAAAAGAGTGTTAGCAAACTGCTTCTTGAGGCAGAGGTTGTAACTCTGTGAGATGAACTCACAGATCAGAAAGAAGTTTCTCAGAAAGCTTCTTTCACGTTTTGAACGGATGAAATTTCCTTTATCAGCGTAGGCCTCAATGTGATCCAAAGAAGCCCTTCTCAGTTTCCCCAAAGACAGTGTTAATGGACTGCTCCACGAAACATAAGTGTAACTCTGTGAGATGAATTCACACATCACCAAGAAGTTTCTAAGAAAGCTTCTTTCTAGTTTTCATCTGTGGATATTTCCTTTGTCACTGTAATGTTCATTGCGCTATGAAGTATCTAATTGCAGATTTCCAGAAAACTGTGCTAACAAACTGATCACTGAAGAGAAACGTGTAACTCTGTGAGTTGCATTCACACTTGGCAATGCAGTTTCTCAGAAAGCTTCTCTTTAGTTATTATGTGAGGATATTTCCTTTATCACCATGGGCCCCAATAGGCTCCCAAATATCACTTTGCAGATTCCACGAAAAGAGTGTTAGCAAACTGCTTCTTGAGGCAGAGGTTGTAACTCTGTGAGATGAACTCACAGATCAGAAAGAAGTTTCTCAGAAAGCTTCTTTCACGTTTTGAACGGATGAAATTTCCTTTATCAGCGTCGGCCTCAATGTGATCCAAAGAAGCCCTTCTCAGATTTCCTCAAAGACAGTGTTAATGGACTGCTCCACGAAACATAAGTGTAACTCTGTGAGATGAATTCACACATCACCAAGAAGTTTCTAAGAAAGCTTCTTTCTAGTTTTCATCTGTGGATATTTCCTTTGTCACTGTAATGTTCATTGCGCTATGAAGTATCTAATTGCAGATTTCCAGAAAACTGTGCTAACAAACTGATCACTGAAGAGAAACGTGTAACTCTGTGAGTTGCATTCACACTTGGCAATGCAGTTTCTCAGAAAGCTTCTCTTTAGTTATTATGTGAGGATATTTCCTTTATCACCATGGGCCCCAATAGGCTCCCAAATATCACTTTGCAGATTCCACGAAAAGAGTGTTAGCAAACTGCTTCTTGAGGCAGAGGTTGTAACTCTGTGAGATGAACTCACAGATCAGAAAGAAGTTTCTCAGAAAGCTTCTTTCACGTTTTGAACGGATGAAATTTCCTTTATCAGCGTAGGCCTCAATGTGATCCAAAGAAGCCCTTCTCAGTTTCCCAAAGACAGTGTTAATGGACTGCTCCACGAAACATAAGTGTAACTCTGTGAGATGAATTCACACATCACCAAGAAGTTTCTAAGAAAGCTTCTTTCTAGTTTTCATCTGTGGATATTTCCTTTGTCACTGTAATGTTCATTGCGCTATGAAGTATCTAATTGCAGATTTCCAGAAAACTGTGCTAACAAACTGATCACTGAAGAGAAACGTGTAACTCTGTGAGTTGCATTCACACTTGGCAATGCAGTTTCTCAGAAAGCTTCTCTTTAGTTATTATGTGAGGATATTTCCTTTATCACCATGGGCCCCAATAGGCTCCCAAATATCACTTTGCAGATTCCACGAAAAGAGTGTTAGCAAACTGCTTCTTGAGGCAGAGGTTGTAACTCTGTGAGATGAACTCACAGATCAGAAAGAAGTTTCTCAGAAAGCTTCTTTCACGTTTTGAACGGATGAAATTTCCTTTATCAGCGTAGGCCTCAATGTGATCCAAAGAAGCCCTTCTCAGTTTCCCCAAAGACAGTGTTAATGGACTGCTCCACGAAACATAAGTGTAACTCTGTGAGATGAATTCACACATCACCAAGAAGTTTCTAAGAAAGCTTCTTTCTAGTTTTCATCTGTGGATATTTCCTTTGTCACTGTAATGTTCATTGCGCTATGAAGTATCTAATTGCAGATTTCCAGAAAACTGTGCTAACAAACTGATCACTGAAGAGAAACGTGTAACTCTGTGAGTTGCATTCACACTTGGCAATGCAGTTTCTCAGAAAGCTTCTCTTTAGTTATTATGTGAGGATATTTCCTTTATCACCATGGGCCCCAATAGGCTCCCAAATATCACTTTGCAGATTCCACGAAAAGAGTGTTAGCAAACTGCTTCTTGAGGCAGAGGTTGTAACTCTGTGAGATGAACTCACAGATCAGAAAGAAGTTTCTCAGAAAGCTTCTTTCACGTTTTGAACGGATGAAATTTCCTTTATCAGCGTCGGCCTCAATGTGATCCAAAGAAGCCCTTCTCAGTTTCCAAAAGACTGTGTTAATGGACTGCTCCACGAAACATAAGTGTAACTCTGTGAGATGAATTCACACATCACCAAGAAGTTTCTAAGAAAGCTTCTTTCTAGTTTTCATCTGTGGATATTTCCTTTGTCACTGTAATGTTCATTGCGCTATGAAGTATCTAATTGCAGATTTCCAGAAAACTGTGCTAACAAACTGATCACTGAAGAGAAACGTGTAACTCTGTGAGTTGCATTCACACTTGGCAATGCAGTTTCTCAGAAAGCTTCTCTTTAGTTATTATGTGAGGATATTTCCTTTATCACCATGGGCCCCAATAGGCTCCCAAATATCACTTTGCAGATTCCACGAAAAGAGTGTTAGCAAACTGCTTCTTGAGGCAGAGGTTGTAACTCTGTGAGATGAACTCACAGATCAGAAAGAAGTTTCTCAGAAAGCTTCTTTCACGTTTTGAACGGATGAAATTTCCTTTATCAGCGTAGGCCTCAATGTGATCCAAAGAAGCCCTTCTCAGTTTCCCCAAAGACAGTGTTAATGGACTGCTCCACGAAACATAAGTGTAACTCTGTGAGATGAATTCACACATCACCAAGAAGTTTCTAAGAAAGCTTCTTTCTAGTTTTCATCTGTGGATATTTCCTTTGTCACTGTAATGTTCATTGCGCTATGAAGTATCTAATTGCAGATTTCCAGAAAACTGTGCTAACAAACTGATCACTGAAGAGAAACGTGTAACTCTGTGAGTTGCATTCACACTTGGCAATGCAGTTTCTCAGAAAGCTTCTCTTTAGTTATTATGTGAGGATATTTCCTTTATCACCATGGGCCCCAATAGGCTCCCAAATATCACTTTGCAGATTCCACGAAAAGAGTGTTAGCAAACTGCTTCTTGAGGCAGAGGTTGTAACTCTGTGAGATGAACTCACAGATCAGAAAGAAGTTTCTCAGAAAGCTTCTTTCACGTTTTGAACGGATGAAATTTCCTTTATCAGCGTCGGCCTCAATGTGATCCAAAGAAGCCCTTCTCAGATTCCTCAAAGACAGTGTTAATGGACTGCTCCACGAAACATAAGTGTAACTCTGTGAGATGAATTCACACATCACCAAGAAGTTTCTAAGAAAGCTTCTTTCTAGTTTTCATCTGTGGATATTTCCTTTGTCACTGTAATGTTCATTGCGCTATGAAGTATCTAATTGCAGATTTCCAGAAAACTGTGCTAACAAACTGATCACTGAAGAGAAACGTGTAACTCTGTGAGTTGCATTCACACATGGCAATGCAGTTTCTCAGAAAGCTTCTCTTTAGTTATTATGTGAGGATATTTCCTTTATCACCATGGGCCCCAATAGGCTCCCAAATATCACTTTGCAGATTCCACGAAAAGAGTGTTAGCAAACTGCTTCTTGAGGCAGAGGTTGTAACTCTGTGAGATGAACTCACAGATCAGAAAGAAGTTTCTCAGAAAGCTTCTTTCACGTTTTGAACGGATGAAATTTCCTTTATCAGCGTAGGCCTCAATGTGATCCAAAGAAGCCCTTCTCAGTTTCCCCAAAGACAGTGTTAATGGACTGCTCCACGAAACATAAGTGTAACTCTGTGAGATGAATTCACACATCACCAAGAAGTTTCTAAGAAAGCTTCTTTCTAGTTTTCATCTGTGGATATTTCCTTTGTCACTGTAATGTTCATTGCGCTATGAAGTATCTAATTGCAGATTTCCAGAAAACTGTGCTAACAAACTGATCACTGAAGAGAAACGTGTAACTCTGTGAGTTGCATTCACACTTGGCAATGCAGTTTCTCAGAAAGCTTCTCTTTAGTTATTATGTGAGGATATTTCCTTTATCACCATGGGCCCCAATAGGCTCCCAAATATCACTTTGCAGATTCCACGAAAAGAGTGTTAGCAAACTGCTTCTTGAGGCAGAGGTTGTAACTCTGTGAGATGAACTCACAGATCAGAAAGAAGTTTCTCAGAAAGCTTCTTTCACGTTTTGAACGGATGAAATTTCCTTTATCAGCGTAGGCCTCAATGTGATCCAAAGAAGCCCTTCTCAGTTTCCCCAAAGACAGTGTTAATGGACTGCTCCACGAAACATAAGTGTAACTCTGTGAGATGAATTCACACATCACCAAGAAGTTTCTAAGAAAGCTTCTTTCTAGTTTTCATCTGTGGATATTTCCTTTGTCACTGTAATGTTCATTGCGCTATGAAGTATCTAATTGCAGATTTCCAGAAAACTGTGCTAACAAACTGATCACTGAAGAGAAACGTGTAACTCTGTGAGTTGCATTCACACATGGCAATGCAGTTTCTCAGAAAGCTTCTCTTTAGTTATTATGTGAGGATATTTCCTTTATCACCATGGGCCCCAATAGGCTCCCAAATATCACTTTGCAGATTCCACGAAAAGAGTGTTAGCAAACTGCTTCTTGAGGCAGAGGTTGTAACTCTGTGAGATGAACTCACAGATCAGAAAGAAGTTTCTCAGAAAGCTTCTTTCACGTTTTGAACGGATGAAATTTCCTTTATCAGCGTCGGCCTCAATGTGATCCAAAGAAGCCCTTCTCAGTTTCCCAAAGACAGTGTTAATGGACTGCTCCACGAAACATAAGTGTAACTCTGTGAGATGAATTCACACATCACCAAGAAGTTTCTAAGAAAGCTTCTTTCTAGTTTTCATCTGTGGATATTTCCTTTGTCACTGTAATGTTCATTGCGCTATGAAGTATCTAATTGCAGATTTCCAGAAAACTGTGCTAACAAACTGATCACTGAAGAGAAACGTGTAACTCTGTGAGTTGCATTCACACTTGGCAATGCAGTTTCTCAGAAAGCTTCTCTTTAGTTATTATGTGAGGATATTTCCTTTATCACCATGGGCCCCAATAGGCTCCCAAATATCACTTTGCAGATTCCACGAAAAGAGTGTTAGCAAACTGCTTCTTGAGGCAGAGGTTGTAACTCTGTGAGATGAACTCACAGATCAGAAAGAAGTTTCTCAGAAAGCTTCTTTCACGTTTTGAACGGATGAAATTTCCTTTATCAGCGTAGGCCTCAATGTGATCCAAAGAAGCCCTTCTCAGTTTCCCCAAAGACAGTGTTAATGGACTGCTCCACGAAACATAAGTGTAACTCTGTGAGATGAATTCACACATCACCAAGAAGTTTCTAAGAAAGCTTCTTTCTAGTTTTCATCTGTGGATATTTCCTTTGTCACTGTAATGTTCATTGCGCTATGAAGTATCTAATTGCAGATTTCCAGAAAACTGTGCTAACAAACTGATCACTGAAGAGAAACGTGTAACTCTGTGAGTTGCATTCACACTTGGCAATGCAGTTTCTCAGAAAGCTTCTCTTTAGTTATTATGTGAGGATATTTCCTTTATCACCATGGGCCCCAATAGGCTCCCAAATATCACTTTGCAGATTCCACGAAAAGAGTGTTAGCAAACTGCTTCTTGAGGCAGAGGTTGTAACTCTGTGAGATGAACTCACAGATCAGAAAGAAGTTTCTCAGAAAGCTTCTTTCACGTTTTGAACGGATGAAATTTCCTTTATCAGCGTCGGCCTCAATGTGATCCAAAGAAGCCCTTCTCAGTTTCCAAAAGACTGTGTTAATGGACTGCTCCACGAAACATAAGTGTAACTCTGTGAGATGAATTCACACATCACCAAGAAGTTTCTAAGAAAGCTTCTTTCTAGTTTTCATCTGTGGATATTTCCTTTGTCACTGTAATGTTCATTGCGCTATGAAGTATCTAATTGCAGATTTCCAGAAAACTGTGCTAACAAACTGATCACTGAAGAGAAACGTGTAACTCTGTGAGTTGCATTCACACTTGGCAATGCAGTTTCTCAGAAAGCTTCTCTTTAGTTATTATGTGAGGATATTTCCTTTATCACCATGGGCCCCAATAGGCTCCCAAATATCACTTTGCAGATTCCACGAAAAGAGTGTTAGCAAACTGCTTCTTGAGGCAGAGGTTGTAACTCTGTGAGATGAACTCACAGATCAGAAAGAAGTTTCTCAGAAAGCTTCTTTCACGTTTTGAACGGATGAAATTTCCTTTATCAGCGTAGGCCTCAATGTGATCCAAAGAAGCCCTTCTCAGTTTCCCCAAAGACAGTGTTAATGGACTGCTCCACGAAACATAAGTGTAACTCTGTGAGATGAATTCACACATCACCAAGAAGTTTCTAAGAAAGCTTCTTTCTAGTTTTCATCTGTGGATATTTCCTTTGTCACTGTAATGTTCATTGCGCTATGAAGTATCTAATTGCAGATTTCCAGAAAACTGTGCTAACAAACTGATCACTGAAGAGAAACGTGTAACTCTGTGAGTTGCATTCACACTTGGCAATGCAGTTTCTCAGAAAGCTTCTCTTTAGTTATTATGTGAGGATATTTCCTTTATCACCATGGGCCCCAATAGGCTCCCAAATATCACTTTGCAGATTCCACGAAAAGAGTGTTAGCAAACTGCTTCTTGAGGCAGAGGTTGTAACTCTGTGAGATGAACTCACAGATCAGAAAGAAGTTTCTCAGAAAGCTTCTTTCACGTTTTGAACGGATGAAATTTCCTTTATCAGCGTAGGCCTCAATGTGATCCAAAGAAGCCCTTCTCAGTTTCCCCAAAGACAGTGTTAATGGACTGCTCCACGAAACATAAGTGTAACTCTGTGAGATGAATTCACACATCACCAAGAAGTTTCTAAGAAAGCTTCTTTCTAGTTTTCATCTGTGGATATTTCCTTTGTCACTGTAATGTTCATTGCGCTATGAAGTATCTAATTGCAGATTTCCAGAAAACTGTGCTAACAAACTGATCACTGAAGAGAAACGTGTAACTCTGTGAGTTGCATTCACACTTGGCAATGCAGTTTCTCAGAAAGCTTCTCTTTAGTTATTATGTGAGGATATTTCCTTTATCACCATGGGCCCCAATAGGCTCCCAAATATCACTTTGCAGATTCCACGAAAAGAGTGTTAGCAAACTGCTTCTTGAGGCAGAGGTTGTAACTCTGTGAGATGAACTCACAGATCAGAAAGAAGTTTCTCAGAAAGCTTCTTTCACGTTTTGAACGGATGAAATTTCCTTTATCAGCGTCGGCCTCAATGTGATCCAAAGAAGCCCTTCTCAGTTCCTCAAAGACAGTGTTAATGGACTGCTCCACGAAACATAAGTGTAACTCTGTGAGATGAATTCACACATCACCAAGAAGTTTCTAAGAAAGCTTCTTTCTAGTTTTCATCTGTGGATATTTCCTTTGTCACTGTAATGTTCATTGCGCTATGAAGTATCTAATTGCAGATTTCCAGAAAACTGTGCTAACAAACTGATCACTGAAGAGAAACGTGTAACTCTGTGAGTTGCATTCACACTTGGCAATGCAGTTTCTCAGAAAGCTTCTCTTTAGTTATTATGTGAGGATATTTCCTTTATCACCATGGGCCCCAATAGGCTCCCAAATATCACTTTGCAGATTCCACGAAAAGAGTGTTAGCAAACTGCTTCTTGAGGCAGAGGTTGTAACTCTGTGAGATGAACTCACAGATCAGAAAGAAGTTTCTCAGAAAGCTTCTTTCACGTTTTGAACGGATGAAATTTCCTTTATCAGCGTAGGCCTCAATGTGATCCAAAGAAGCCCTTCTCAGTTTCCCAAAGACAGTGTTAATGGACTGCTCCACGAAACATAAGTGTAACTCTGTGAGATGAATTCACACATCACCAAGAAGTTTCTAAGAAAGCTTCTTTCTAGTTTTCATCTGTGGATATTTCCTTTGTCACTGTAATGTTCATTGCGCTATGAAGTATCTAATTGCAGATTTCCAGAAAACTGTGCTAACAAACTGATCACTGAAGAGAAACGTGTAACTCTGTGAGTTGCATTCACACTTGGCAATGCAGTTTCTCAGAAAGCTTCTCTTTAGTTATTATGTGAGGATATTTCCTTTATCACCATGGGCCCCAATAGGCTCCCAAATATCACTTTGCAGATTCCACGAAAAGAGTGTTAGCAAACTGCTTCTTGAGGCAGAGGTTGTAACTCTGTGAGATGAACTCACAGATCAGAAAGAAGTTTCTCAGAAAGCTTCTTTCACGTTTTGAACGGATGAAATTTCCTTTATCAGCGTAGGCCTCAATGTGATCCAAAGAAGCCCTTCTCAGTTTCCCCAAAGACAGTGTTAATGGACTGCTCCACGAAACATAAGTGTAACTCTGTGAGATGAATTCACACATCACCAAGAAGTTTCTAAGAAAGCTTCTTTCTAGTTTTCATCTGTGGATATTTCCTTTGTCACTGTAATGTTCATTGCGCTATGAAGTATCTAATTGCAGATTTCCAGAAAACTGTGCTAACAAACTGATCACTGAAGAGAAACGTGTAACTCTGTGAGTTGCATTCACACTTGGCAATGCAGTTTCTCAGAAAGCTTCTCTTTAGTTATTATGTGAGGATATTTCCTTTATCACCATGGGCCCCAATAGGCTCCCAAATATCACTTTGCAGATTCCACGAAAAGAGTGTTAGCAAACTGCTTCTTGAGGCAGAGGTTGTAACTCTGTGAGATGAACTCACAGATCAGAAAGAAGTTTCTCAGAAAGCTTCTTTCACGTTTTGAACGGATGAAATTTCCTTTATCAGCGTAGGCCTCAATGTGATCCAAAGAAGCCCTTCTCAGTTTCCCCAAAGACAGTGTTAATGGACTGCTCCACGAAACATAAGTGTAACTCTGTGAGATGAATTCACACATCACCAAGAAGTTTCTAAGAAAGCTTCTTTCTAGTTTTCATCTGTGGATATTTCCTTTGTCACTGTAATGTTCATTGCGCTATGAAGTATCTAATTGCAGATTTCCAGAAAACTGTGCTAACAAACTGATCACTGAAGAGAAACGTGTAACTCTGTGAGTTGCATTCACACTTGGCAATGCAGTTTCTCAGAAAGCTTCTCTTTAGTTATTATGTGAGGATATTTCCTTTATCACCATGGGCCCCAATAGGCTCCCAAATATCACTTTGCAGATTCCACGAAAAGAGTGTTAGCAAACTGCTTCTTGAGGCAGAGGTTGTAACTCTGTGAGATGAACTCACAGATCAGAAAGAAGTTTCTCAGAAAGCTTCTTTCACGTTTTGAACGGATGAAATTTCCTTTATCAGCGTAGGCCTCAATGTGATCCAAAGAAGCCCTTCTCAGTTTCCCCAAAGACAGTGTTAATGGACTGCTCCACGAAACATAAGTGTAACTCTGTGAGATGAATTCACACATCACCAAGAAGTTTCTAAGAAAGCTTCTTTCTAGTTTTCATCTGTGGATATTTCCTTTGTCACTGTAATGTTCATTGCGCTATGAAGTATCTAATTGCAGATTTCCAGAAAACTGTGCTAACAAACTGATCACTGAAGAGAAACGTGTAACTCTGTGAGTTGCATTCACACTTGGCAATGCAGTTTCTCAGAAAGCTTCTCTTTAGTTATTATGTGAGGATATTTCCTTTATCACCATGGGCCCCAATAGGCTCCCAAATATCACTTTGCAGATTCCACGAAAAGAGTGTTAGCAAACTGCTTCTTGAGGCAGAGGTTGTAACTCTGTGAGATGAACTCACAGATCAGAAAGAAGTTTCTCAGAAAGCTTCTTTCACGTTTTGAACGGATGAAATTTCCTTTATCAGCGTAGGCCTCAATGTGATCCAAAGAAGCCCTTCTCAGTTTCCCCAAAGACAGTGTTAATGGACTGCTCCACGAAACATAAGTGTAACTCTGTGAGATGAATTCACACATCACCAAGAAGTTTCTAAGAAAGCTTCTTTCTAGTTTTCATCTGTGGATATTTCCTTTGTCACTGTAATGTTCATTGCGCTATGAAGTATCTAATTGCAGATTTCCAGAAAACTGTGCTAACAAACTGATCACTGAAGAGAAACGTGTAACTCTGTGAGTTGCATTCACACTTGGCAATGCAGTTTCTCAGAAAGCTTCTCTTTAGTTATTATGTGAGGATATTTCCTTTATCACCATGGGCCCCAATAGGCTCCCAAATATCACTTTGCAGATTCCACGAAAAGAGTGTTAGCAAACTGCTTCTTGAGGCAGAGGTTGTAACTCTGTGAGATGAACTCACAGATCAGAAAGAAGTTTCTCAGAAAGCTTCTTTCACGTTTTGAACGGATGAAATTTCCTTTATCAGCGTAGGCCTCAATGTGATCCAAAGAAGCCCTTCTCAGTTTCCCAAAGACAGTGTTAATGGACTGCTCCACGAAACATAAGTGTAACTCTGTGAGATGAATTCACACATCACCAAGAAGTTTCTAAGAAAGCTTCTTTCTAGTTTTCATCTGTGGATATTTCCTTTGTCACTGTAATGTTCATTGCGCTATGAAGTATCTAATTGCAGATTTCCAGAAAACTGTGCTAACAAACTGATCACTGAAGAGAAACGTGTAACTCTGTGAGTTGCATTCACACTTGGCAATGCAGTTTCTCAGAAAGCTTCTCTTTAGTTATTATGTGAGGATATTTCCTTTATCACCATGGGCCCCAATAGGCTCCCAAATATCACTTTGCAGATTCCACGAAAAGAGTGTTAGCAAACTGCTTCTTGAGGCAGAGGTTGTAACTCTGTGAGATGAACTCACAGATCAGAAAGAAGTTTCTCAGAAAGCTTCTTTCACGTTTTGAACGGATGAAATTTCCTTTATCAGCGTAGGCCTCAATGTGATCCAAAGAAGCCCTTCTCAGTTTCCCCAAAGACAGTGTTAATGGACTGCTCCACGAAACATAAGTGTAACTCTGTGAGATGAATTCACACATCACCAAGAAGTTTCTAAGAAAGCTTCTTTCTAGTTTTCATCTGTGGATATTTCCTTTGTCACTGTAATGTTCATTGCGCTATGAAGTATCTAATTGCAGATTTCCAGAAAACTGTGCTAACAAACTGATCACTGAAGAGAAACGTGTAACTCTGTGAGTTGCATTCACACTTGGCAATGCAGTTTCTCAGAAAGCTTCTCTTTAGTTATTATGTGAGGATATTTCCTTTATCACCATGGGCCCCAATAGGCTCCCAAATATCACTTTGCAGATTCCACGAAAAGAGTGTTAGCAAACTGCTTCTTGAGGCAGAGGTTGTAACTCTGTGAGATGAACTCACAGATCAGAAAGAAGTTTCTCAGAAAGCTTCTTTCACGTTTTGAACGGATGAAATTTCCTTTATCAGCGTAGGCCTCAATGTGATCCAAAGAAGCCCTTCTCAGTTTCCCCAAAGACAGTGTTAATGGACTGCTCCACGAAACATAAGTGTAACTCTGTGAGATGAATTCACACATCACCAAGAAGTTTCTAAGAAAGCTTCTTTCTAGTTTTCATCTGTGGATATTTCCTTTGTCACTGTAATGTTCATTGCGCTATGAAGTATCTAATTGCAGATTTCCAGAAAACTGTGCTAACAAACTGATCACTGAAGAGAAACGTGTAACTCTGTGAGTTGCATTCACACTTGGCAATGCAGTTTCTCAGAAAGCTTCTCTTTAGTTATTATGTGAGGATATTTCCTTTATCACCATGGGCCCCAATAGGCTCCCAAATATCACTTTGCAGATTCCACGAAAAGAGTGTTAGCAAACTGCTTCTTGAGGCAGAGGTTGTAACTCTGTGAGATGAACTCACAGATCAGAAAGAAGTTTCTCAGAAAGCTTCTTTCACGTTTTGAACGGATGAAATTTCCTTTATCAGCGTAGGCCTCAATGTGATCCAAAGAAGCCCTTCTCAGTTTCCCCAAAGACAGTGTTAATGGACTGCTCCACGAAACATAAGTGTAACTCTGTGAGATGAATTCACACATCACCAAGAAGTTTCTAAGAAAGCTTCTTTCTAGTTTTCATCTGTGGATATTTCCTTTGTCACTGTAATGTTCATTGCGCTATGAAGTATCTAATTGCAGATTTCCAGAAAACTGTGCTAACAAACTGATCACTGAAGAGAAACGTGTAACTCTGTGAGTTGCATTCACACTTGGCAATGCAGTTTCTCAGAAAGCTTCTCTTTAGTTATTATGTGAGGATATTTCCTTTATCACCATGGGCCCCAATAGGCTCCCAAATATCACTTTGCAGATTCCACGAAAAGAGTGTTAGCAAACTGCTTCTTGAGGCAGAGGTTGTAACTCTGTGAGATGAACTCACAGATCAGAAAGAAGTTTCTCAGAAAGCTTCTTTCACGTTTTGAACGGATGAAATTTCCTTTATCAGCGTAGGCCTCAATGTGATCCAAAGAAGCCCTTCTCAGTTTCCCCAAAGACAGTGTTAATGGACTGCTCCACGAAACATAAGTGTAACTCTGTGAGATGAATTCACACATCACCAAGAAGTTTCTAAGAAAGCTTCTTTCTAGTTTTCATCTGTGGATATTTCCTTTGTCACTGTAATGTTCATTGCGCTATGAAGTATCTAATTGCAGATTTCCAGAAAACTGTGCTAACAAACTGATCACTGAAGAGAAACGTGTAACTCTGTGAGTTGCATTCACACTTGGCAATGCAGTTTCTCAGAAAGCTTCTCTTTAGTTATTATGTGAGGATATTTCCTTTATCACCATGGGCCCCAATAGGCTCCCAAATATCACTTTGCAGATTCCACGAAAAGAGTGTTAGCAAACTGCTTCTTGAGGCAGAGGTTGTAACTCTGTGAGATGAACTCACAGATCAGAAAGAAGTTTCTCAGAAAGCTTCTTTCACGTTTTGAACGGATGAAATTTCCTTTATCAGCGTAGGCCTCAATGTGATCCAAAGAAGCCCTTCTCAGTTTCCCCAAAGACAGTGTTAATGGACTGCTCCACGAAACATAAGTGTAACTCTGTGAGATGAATTCACACATCACCAAGAAGTTTCTAAGAAAGCTTCTTTCTAGTTTTCATCTGTGGATATTTCCTTTGTCACTGTAATGTTCATTGCGCTATGAAGTATCTAATTGCAGATTTCCAGAAAACTGTGCTAACAAACTGATCACTGAAGAGAAACGTGTAACTCTGTGAGTTGCATTCACACTTGGCAATGCAGTTTCTCAGAAAGCTTCTCTTTAGTTATTATGTGAGGATATTTCCTTTATCACCATGGGCCCCAATAGGCTCCCAAATATCACTTTGCAGATTCCACGAAAAGAGTGTTAGCAAACTGCTTCTTGAGGCAGAGGTTGTAACTCTGTGAGATGAACTCACAGATCAGAAAGAAGTTTCTCAGAAAGCTTCTTTCACGTTTTGAACGGATGAAATTTCCTTTATCAGCGTAGGCCTCAATGTGATCCAAAGAAGCCCTTCTCAGTTTCCCCAAAGACAGTGTTAATGGACTGCTCCACGAAACATAAGTGTAACTCTGTGAGATGAATTCACACATCACCAAGAAGTTTCTAAGAAAGCTTCTTTCTAGTTTTCATCTGTGGATATTTCCTTTGTCACTGTAATGTTCATTGCGCTATGAAGTATCTAATTGCAGATTTCCAGAAAACTGTGCTAACAAACTGATCACTGAAGAGAAACGTGTAACTCTGTGAGTTGCATTCACACTTGGCAATGCAGTTTCTCAGAAAGCTTCTCTTTAGTTATTATGTGAGGATATTTCCTTTATCACCATGGGCCCCAATAGGCTCCCAAATATCACTTTGCAGATTCCACGAAAAGAGTGTTAGCAAACTGCTTCTTGAGGCAGAGGTTGTAACTCTGTGAGATGAACTCACAGATCAGAAAGAAGTTTCTCAGAAAGCTTCTTTCACGTTTTGAACGGATGAAATTTCCTTTATCAGCGTAGGCCTCAATGTGATCCAAAGAAGCCCTTCTCAGTTTCCCCAAAGACAGTGTTAATGGACTGCTCCACGAAACATAAGTGTAACTCTGTGAGATGAATTCACACATCACCAAGAAGTTTCTAAGAAAGCTTCTTTCTAGTTTTCATCTGTGGATATTTCCTTTGTCACTGTAATGTTCATTGCGCTATGAAGTATCTAATTGCAGATTTCCAGAAAACTGTGCTAACAAACTGATCACTGAAGAGAAACGTGTAACTCTGTGAGTTGCATTCACACTTGGCAATGCAGTTTCTCAGAAAGCTTCTCTTTAGTTATTATGTGAGGATATTTCCTTTATCACCATGGGCCCCAATAGGCTCCCAAATATCACTTTGCAGATTCCACGAAAAGAGTGTTAGCAAACTGCTTCTTGAGGCAGAGGTTGTAACTCTGTGAGATGAACTCACAGATCAGAAAGAAGTTTCTCAGAAAGCTTCTTTCACGTTTTGAACGGATGAAATTTCCTTTATCAGCGTAGGCCTCAATGTGATCCAAAGAAGCCCTTCTCAGTTTCCCAAAGACAGTGTTAATGGACTGCTCCACGAAACATAAGTGTAACTCTGTGAGATGAATTCACACATCACCAAGAAGTTTCTAAGAAAGCTTCTTTCTAGTTTTCATCTGTGGATATTTCCTTTGTCACTGTAATGTTCATTGCGCTATGAAGTATCTAATTGCAGATTTCCAGAAAACTGTGCTAACAAACTGATCACTGAAGAGAAACGTGTAACTCTGTGAGTTGCATTCACACTTGGCAATGCAGTTTCTCAGAAAGCTTCTCTTTAGTTATTATGTGAGGATATTTCCTTTATCACCATGGGCCCCAATAGGCTCCCAAATATCACTTTGCAGATTCCACGAAAAGAGTGTTAGCAAACTGCTTCTTGAGGCAGAGGTTGTAACTCTGTGAGATGAACTCACAGATCAGAAAGAAGTTTCTCAGAAAGCTTCTTTCACGTTTTGAACGGATGAAATTTCCTTTATCAGCGTAGGCCTCAATGTGATCCAAAGAAGCCCTTCTCAGTTTCCCCAAAGACAGTGTTAATGGACTGCTCCACGAAACATAAGTGTAACTCTGTGAGATGAATTCACACATCACCAAGAAGTTTCTAAGAAAGCTTCTTTCTAGTTTTCATCTGTGGATATTTCCTTTGTCACTGTAATGTTCATTGCGCTATGAAGTATCTAATTGCAGATTTCCAGAAAACTGTGCTAACAAACTGATCACTGAAGAGAAACGTGTAACTCTGTGAGTTGCATTCACACTTGGCAATGCAGTTTCTCAGAAAGCTTCTCTTTAGTTATTATGTGAGGATATTTCCTTTATCACCATGGGCCCCAATAGGCTCCCAAATATCACTTTGCAGATTCCACGAAAAGAGTGTTAGCAAACTGCTTCTTGAGGCAGAGGTTGTAACTCTGTGAGATGAACTCACAGATCAGAAAGAAGTTTCTCAGAAAGCTTCTTTCACGTTTTGAACGGATGAAATTTCCTTTATCAGCGTAGGCCTCAATGTGATCCAAAGAAGCCCTTCTCAGTTTCCCCAAAGACAGTGTTAATGGACTGCTCCACGAAACATAAGTGTAACTCTGTGAGATGAATTCACACATCACCAAGAAGTTTCTAAGAAAGCTTCTTTCTAGTTTTCATCTGTGGATATTTCCTTTGTCACTGTAATGTTCATTGCGCTATGAAGTATCTAATTGCAGATTTCCAGAAAACTGTGCTAACAAACTGATCACTGAAGAGAAACGTGTAACTCTGTGAGTTGCATTCACACTTGGCAATGCAGTTTCTCAGAAAGCTTCTCTTTAGTTATTATGTGAGGATATTTCCTTTATCACCATGGGCCCCAATAGGCTCCCAAATATCACTTTGCAGATTCCACGAAAAGAGTGTTAGCAAACTGCTTCTTGAGGCAGAGGTTGTAACTCTGTGAGATGAACTCACAGATCAGAAAGAAGTTTCTCAGAAAGCTTCTTTCACGTTTTGAACGGATGAAATTTCCTTTATCAGCGTAGGCCTCAATGTGATCCAAAGAAGCCCTTCTCAGTTTCCCCAAAGACAGTGTTAATGGACTGCTCCACGAAACATAAGTGTAACTCTGTGAGATGAATTCACACATCACCAAGAAGTTTCTAAGAAAGCTTCTTTCTAGTTTTCATCTGTGGATATTTCCTTTGTCACTGTAATGTTCATTGCGCTATGAAGTATCTAATTGCAGATTTCCAGAAAACTGTGCTAACAAACTGATCACTGAAGAGAAACGTGTAACTCTGTGAGTTGCATTCACACTTGGCAATGCAGTTTCTCAGAAAGCTTCTCTTTAGTTATTATGTGAGGATATTTCCTTTATCACCATGGGCCCCAATAGGCTCCCAAATATCACTTTGCAGATTCCACGAAAAGAGTGTTAGCAAACTGCTTCTTGAGGCAGAGGTTGTAACTCTGTGAGATGAACTCACAGATCAGAAAGAAGTTTCTCAGAAAGCTTCTTTCACGTTTTGAACGGATGAAATTTCCTTTATCAGCGTAGGCCTCAATGTGATCCAAAGAAGCCCTTCTCAGTTTCCTCAAAGACAGTGTTAATGGACTGCTCCACGAAACATAAGTGTAACTCTGTGAGATGAATTCACACATCACCAAGAAGTTTCTAAGAAAGCTTCTTTCTAGTTTTCATCTGTGGATATTTCCTTTGTCACTGTAATGTTCATTGCGCTATGAAGTATCTAATTGCAGATTTCCAGAAAACTGTGCTAACAAACTGATCACTGAAGAGAAACGTGTAACTCTGTGAGTTGCATTCACACTTGGCAATGCAGTTTCTCAGAAAGCTTCTCTTTAGTTATTATGTGAGGATATTTCCTTTATCACCATGGGCCCCAATAGGCTCCCAAATATCACTTTGCAGATTCCACGAAAAGAGTGTTAGCAAACTGCTTCTTGAGGCAGAGGTTGTAACTCTGTGAGATGAACTCACAGATCAGAAAGAAGTTTCTCAGAAAGCTTCTTTCACGTTTTGAACGGATGAAATTTCCTTTATCAGCGTAGGCCTCAATGTGATCCAAAGAAGCCCTTCTCAGTTTCCCCAAAGACAGTGTTAATGGACTGCTCCACGAAACATAAGTGTAACTCTGTGAGATGAATTCACACATCACCAAGAAGTTTCTAAGAAAGCTTCTTTCTAGTTTTCATCTGTGGATATTTCCTTTGTCACTGTAATGTTCATTGCGCTATGAAGTATCTAATTGCAGATTTCCAGAAAACTGTGCTAACAAACTGATCACTGAAGAGAAACGTGTAACTCTGTGAGTTGCATTCACACTTGGCAATGCAGTTTCTCAGAAAGCTTCTCTTTAGTTATTATGTGAGGATATTTCCTTTATCACCATGGGCCCCAATAGGCTCCCAAATATCACTTTGCAGATTCCACGAAAAGAGTGTTAGCAAACTGCTTCTTGAGGCAGAGGTTGTAACTCTGTGAGATGAACTCACAGATCAGAAAGAAGTTTCTCAGAAAGCTTCTTTCACGTTTTGAACGGATGAAATTTCCTTTATCAGCGTAGGCCTCAATGTGATCCAAAGAAGCCCTTCTCAGTTTCCCCAAAGACAGTGTTAATGGACTGCTCCACGAAACATAAGTGTAACTCTGTGAGATGAATTCACACATCACCAAGAAGTTTCTAAGAAAGCTTCTTTCTAGTTTTCATCTGTGGATATTTCCTTTGTCACTGTAATGTTCATTGCGCTATGAAGTATCTAATTGCAGATTTCCAGAAAACTGTGCTAACAAACTGATCACTGAAGAGAAACGTGTAACTCTGTGAGTTGCATTCACACTTGGCAATGCAGTTTCTCAGAAAGCTTCTCTTTAGTTATTATGTGAGGATATTTCCTTTATCACCATGGGCCCCAATAGGCTCCCAAATATCACTTTGCAGATTCCACGAAAAGAGTGTTAGCAAACTGCTTCTTGAGGCAGAGGTTGTAACTCTGTGAGATGAACTCACAGATCAGAAAGAAGTTTCTCAGAAAGCTTCTTTCACGTTTTGAACGGATGAAATTTCCTTTATCAGCGTAGGCCTCAATGTGATCCAAAGAAGCCCTTCTCAGTTTCCCAAAGACAGTGTTAATGGACTGCTCCACGAAACATAAGTGTAACTCTGTGAGATGAATTCACACATCACCAAGAAGTTTCTAAGAAAGCTTCTTTCTAGTTTTCATCTGTGGATATTTCCTTTGTCACTGTAATGTTCATTGCGCTATGAAGTATCTAATTGCAGATTTCCAGAAAACTGTGCTAACAAACTGATCACTGAAGAGAAACGTGTAACTCTGTGAGTTGCATTCACACTTGGCAATGCAGTTTCTCAGAAAGCTTCTCTTTAGTTATTATGTGAGGATATTTCCTTTATCACCATGGGCCCCAATAGGCTCCCAAATATCACTTTGCAGATTCCACGAAAAGAGTGTTAGCAAACTGCTTCTTGAGGCAGAGGTTGTAACTCTGTGAGATGAACTCACAGATCAGAAAGAAGTTTCTCAGAAAGCTTCTTTCACGTTTTGAACGGATGAAATTTCCTTTATCAGCGTAGGCCTCAATGTGATCCAAAGAAGCCCTTCTCAGTTTCCCCAAAGACAGTGTTAATGGACTGCTCCACGAAACATAAGTGTAACTCTGTGAGATGAATTCACACATCACCAAGAAGTTTCTAAGAAAGCTTCTTTCTAGTTTTCATCTGTGGATATTTCCTTTGTCACTGTAATGTTCATTGCGCTATGAAGTATCTAATTGCAGATTTCCAGAAAACTGTGCTAACAAACTGATCACTGAAGAGAAACGTGTAACTCTGTGAGTTGCATTCACACTTGGCAATGCAGTTTCTCAGAAAGCTTCTCTTTAGTTATTATGTGAGGATATTTCCTTTATCACCATGGGCCCCAATAGGCTCCCAAATATCACTTTGCAGATTCCACGAAAAGAGTGTTAGCAAACTGCTTCTTGAGGCAGAGGTTGTAACTCTGTGAGATGAACTCACAGATCAGAAAGAAGTTTCTCAGAAAGCTTCTTTCACGTTTTGAACGGATGAAATTTCCTTTATCAGCGTAGGCCTCAATGTGATCCAAAGAAGCCCTTCTCAGTTTCCCAAAGACAGTGTTAATGGACTGCTCCACGAAACATAAGTGTAACTCTGTGAGATGAATTCACACATCACCAAGAAGTTTCTAAGAAAGCTTCTTTCTAGTTTTCATCTGTGGATATTTCCTTTGTCACTGTAATGTTCATTGCGCTATGAAGTATCTAATTGCAGATTTCCAGAAAACTGTGCTAACAAACTGATCACTGAAGAGAAACGTGTAACTCTGTGAGTTGCATTCACACATGGCAATGCAGTTTCTCAGAAAGCTTCTCTTTAGTTATTATGTGAGGATATTTCCTTTATCACCATGGGCCCCAATAGGCTCCCAAATATCACTTTGCAGATTCCACGAAAAGAGTGTTAGCAAACTGCTTCTTGAGGCAGAGGTTGTAACTCTGTGAGATGAACTCACAGATCAGAAAGAAGTTTCTCAGAAAGCTTCTTTCACGTTTTGAACGGATGAAATTTCCTTTATCAGCGTAGGCCTCAATGTGATCCAAAGAAGCCCTTCTCAGTTTCCCAAAGACAGTGTTAATGGACTGCTCCACGAAACATAAGTGTAACTCTGTGAGATGAATTCACACATCACCAAGAAGTTTCTAAGAAAGCTTCTTTCTAGTTTTCATCTGTGGATATTTCCTTTGTCACTGTAATGTTCATTGCGCTATGAAGTATCTAATTGCAGATTTCCAGAAAACTGTGCTAACAAACTGATCACTGAAGAGAAACGTGTAACTCTGTGAGTTGCATTCACACTTGGCAATGCAGTTTCTCAGAAAGCTTCTCTTTAGTTATTATGTGAGGATATTTCCTTTATCACCATGGGCCCCAATAGGCTCCCAAATATCACTTTGCAGATTCCACGAAAAGAGTGTTAGCAAACTGCTTCTTGAGGCAGAGGTTGTAACTCTGTGAGATGAACTCACAGATCAGAAAGAAGTTTCTCAGAAAGCTTCTTTCACGTTTTGAACGGATGAAATTTCCTTTATCAGCGTAGGCCTCAATGTGATCCAAAGAAGCCCTTCTCAGTTTCCCCAAAGACAGTGTTAATGGACTGCTCCACGAAACATAAGTGTAACTCTGTGAGATGAATTCACACATCACCAAGAAGTTTCTAAGAAAGCTTCTTTCTAGTTTTCATCTGTGGATATTTCCTTTGTCACTGTAATGTTCATTGCGCTATGAAGTATCTAATTGCAGATTTCCAGAAAACTGTGCTAACAAACTGATCACTGAAGAGAAACGTGTAACTCTGTGAGTTGCATTCACACTTGGCAATGCAGTTTCTCAGAAAGCTTCTCTTTAGTTATTATGTGAGGATATTTCCTTTATCACCATGGGCCCCAATAGGCTCCCAAATATCACTTTGCAGATTCCACGAAAAGAGTGTTAGCAAACTGCTTCTTGAGGCAGAGGTTGTAACTCTGTGAGATGAACTCACAGATCAGAAAGAAGTTTCTCAGAAAGCTTCTTTCACGTTTTGAACGGATGAAATTTCCTTTATCAGCGTAGGCCTCAATGTGATCCAAAGAAGCCCTTCTCAGTTTCCCCAAAGACAGTGTTAATGGACTGCTCCACGAAACATAAGTGTAACTCTGTGAGATGAATTCACACATCACCAAGAAGTTTCTAAGAAAGCTTCTTTCTAGTTTTCATCTGTGGATATTTCCTTTGTCACTGTAATGTTCATTGCGCTATGAAGTATCTAATTGCAGATTTCCAGAAAACTGTGCTAACAAACTGATCACTGAAGAGAAACGTGTAACTCTGTGAGTTGCATTCACACTTGGCAATGCAGTTTCTCAGAAAGCTTCTCTTTAGTTATTATGTGAGGATATTTCCTTTATCACCATGGGCCCCAATAGGCTCCCAAATATCACTTTGCAGATTCCACGAAAAGAGTGTTAGCAAACTGCTTCTTGAGGCAGAGGTTGTAACTCTGTGAGATGAACTCACAGATCAGAAAGAAGTTTCTCAGAAAGCTTCTTTCACGTTTTGAACGGATGAAATTTCCTTTATCAGCGTAGGCCTCAATGTGATCCAAAGAAGCCCTTCTCAGTTTCCCCAAAGACAGTGTTAATGGACTGCTCCACGAAACATAAGTGTAACTCTGTGAGATGAATTCACACATCACCAAGAAGTTTCTAAGAAAGCTTCTTTCTAGTTTTCATCTGTGGATATTTCCTTTGTCACTGTAATGTTCATTGCGCTATGAAGTATCTAATTGCAGATTTCCAGAAAACTGTGCTAACAAACTGATCACTGAAGAGAAACGTGTAACTCTGTGAGTTGCATTCACACATGGCAATGCAGTTTCTCAGAAAGCTTCTCTTTAGTTATTATGTGAGGATATTTCCTTTATCACCATGGGCCCCAATAGGCTCCCAAATATCACTTTGCAGATTCCACGAAAAGAGTGTTAGCAAACTGCTTCTTGAGGCAGAGGTTGTAACTCTGTGAGATGAACTCACAGATCAGAAAGAAGTTTCTCAGAAAGCTTCTTTCACGTTTTGAACGGATGAAATTTCCTTTATCAGCGTAGGCCTCAATGTGATCCAAAGAAGCCCTTCTCAGTTTCCCCAAAGACAGTGTTAATGGACTGCTCCACGAAACATAAGTGTAACTCTGTGAGATGAATTCACACATCACCAAGAAGTTTCTAAGAAAGCTTCTTTCTAGTTTTCATCTGTGGATATTTCCTTTGTCACTGTAATGTTCATTGCGCTATGAAGTATCTAATTGCAGATTTCCAGAAAACTGTGCTAACAAACTGATCACTGAAGAGAAACGTGTAACTCTGTGAGTTGCATTCACACTTGGCAATGCAGTTTCTCAGAAAGCTTCTCTTTAGTTATTATGTGAGGATATTTCCTTTATCACCATGGGCCCCAATAGGCTCCCAAATATCACTTTGCAGATTCCACGAAAAGAGTGTTAGCAAACTGCTTCTTGAGGCAGAGGTTGTAACTCTGTGAGATGAACTCACAGATCAGAAAGAAGTTTCTCAGAAAGCTTCTTTCACGTTTTGAACGGATGAAATTTCCTTTATCAGCGTAGGCCTCAATGTGATCCAAAGAAGCCCTTCTCAGTTTCCCCAAAGACAGTGTTAATGGACTGCTCCACGAAACATAAGTGTAACTCTGTGAGATGAATTCACACATCACCAAGAAGTTTCTAAGAAAGCTTCTTTCTAGTTTTCATCTGTGGATATTTCCTTTGTCACTGTAATGTTCATTGCGCTATGAAGTATCTAATTGCAGATTTCCAGAAAACTGTGCTAACAAACTGATCACTGAAGAGAAACGTGTAACTCTGTGAGTTGCATTCACACTTGGCAATGCAGTTTCTCAGAAAGCTTCTCTTTAGTTATTATGTGAGGATATTTCCTTTATCACCATGGGCCCCAATAGGCTCCCAAATATCACTTTGCAGATTCCACGAAAAGAGTGTTAGCAAACTGCTTCTTGAGGCAGAGGTTGTAACTCTGTGAGATGAACTCACAGATCAGAAAGAAGTTTCTCAGAAAGCTTCTTTCACGTTTTGAACGGATGAAATTTCCTTTATCAGCGTAGGCCTCAATGTGATCCAAAGAAGCCCTTCTCAGTTTCCCCAAAGACAGTGTTAATGGACTGCTCCACGAAACATAAGTGTAACTCTGTGAGATGAATTCACACATCACCAAGAAGTTTCTAAGAAAGCTTCTTTCTAGTTTTCATCTGTGGATATTTCCTTTGTCACTGTAATGTTCATTGCGCTATGAAGTATCTAATTGCAGATTTCCAGAAAACTGTGCTAACAAACTGATCACTGAAGAGAAACGTGTAACTCTGTGAGTTGCATTCACACTTGGCAATGCAGTTTCTCAGAAAGCTTCTCTTTAGTTATTATGTGAGGATATTTCCTTTATCACCATGGGCCCCAATAGGCTCCCAAATATCACTTTGCAGATTCCACGAAAAGAGTGTTAGCAAACTGCTTCTTGAGGCAGAGGTTGTAACTCTGTGAGATGAACTCACAGATCAGAAAGAAGTTTCTCAGAAAGCTTCTTTCACGTTTTGAACGGATGAAATTTCCTTTATCAGCGTAGGCCTCAATGTGATCCAAAGAAGCCCTTCTCAGTTTCCCCAAAGACAGTGTTAATGGACTGCTCCACGAAACATAAGTGTAACTCTGTGAGATGAATTCACACATCACCAAGAAGTTTCTAAGAAAGCTTCTTTCTAGTTTTCATCTGTGGATATTTCCTTTGTCACTGTAATGTTCATTGCGCTATGAAGTATCTAATTGCAGATTTCCAGAAAACTGTGCTAACAAACTGATCACTGAAGAGAAACGTGTAACTCTGTGAGTTGCATTCACACATTGGCAATGCAGTTTCTCAGAAAGCTTCTCTTTAGTTATTATGTGAGGATATTTCCTTTATCACCATGGGCCCCAATAGGCTCCCAAATATCACTTTGCAGATTCCACGAAAAGAGTGTTAGCAAACTGCTTCTTGAGGCAGAGGTTGTAACTCTGTGAGATGAACTCACAGATCAGAAAGAAGTTTCTCAGAAAGCTTCTTTCACGTTTTGAACGGATGAAATTTCCTTTATCAGCGTAGGCCTCAATGTGATCCAAAGAAGCCCTTCTCAGTTTCCCCAAAGACAGTGTTAATGGACTGCTCCACGAAACATAAGTGTAACTCTGTGAGATGAATTCACACATCACCAAGAAGTTTCTAAGAAAGCTTCTTTCTAGTTTTCATCTGTGGATATTTCCTTTGTCACTGTAATGTTCATTGCGCTATGAAGTATCTAATTGCAGATTTCCAGAAAACTGTGCTAACAAACTGATCACTGAAGAGAAACGTGTAACTCTGTGAGTTGCATTCACACTTGGCAATGCAGTTTCTCAGAAAGCTTCTCTTTAGTTATTATGTGAGGATATTTCCTTTATCACCATGGGCCCCAATAGGCTCCCAAATATCACTTTGCAGATTCCACGAAAAGAGTGTTAGCAAACTGCTTCTTGAGGCAGAGGTTGTAACTCTGTGAGATGAACTCACAGATCAGAAAGAAGTTTCTCAGAAAGCTTCTTTCACGTTTTGAACGGATGAAATTTCCTTTATCAGCGTAGGCCTCAATGTGATCCAAAGAAGCCCTTCTCAGTTTCCCCAAAGACAGTGTTAATGGACTGCTCCACGAAACATAAGTGTAACTCTGTGAGATGAATTCACACATCACCAAGAAGTTTCTAAGAAAGCTTCTTTCTAGTTTTCATCTGTGGATATTTCCTTTGTCACTGTAATGTTCATTGCGCTATGAAGTATCTAATTGCAGATTTCCAGAAAACTGTGCTAACAAACTGATCACTGAAGAGAAACGTGTAACTCTGTGAGTTGCATTCACACTTGGCAATGCAGTTTCTCAGAAAGCTTCTCTTTAGTTATTATGTGAGGATATTTCCTTTATCACCATGGGCCCCAATAGGCTCCCAAATATCACTTTGCAGATTCCACGAAAAGAGTGTTAGCAAACTGCTTCTTGAGGCAGAGGTTGTAACTCTGTGAGATGAACTCACAGATCAGAAAGAAGTTTCTCAGAAAGCTTCTTTCACGTTTTGAACGGATGAAATTTCCTTTATCAGCGTAGGCCTCAATGTGATCCAAAGAAGCCCTTCTCAGTTTCCCCAAAGACAGTGTTAATGGACTGCTCCACGAAACATAAGTGTAACTCTGTGAGATGAATTCACACATCACCAAGAAGTTTCTAAGAAAGCTTCTTTCTAGTTTTCATCTGTGGATATTTCCTTTGTCACTGTAATGTTCATTGCGCTATGAAGTATCTAATTGCAGATTTCCAGAAAACTGTGCTAACAAACTGATCACTGAAGAGAAACGTGTAACTCTGTGAGTTGCATTCACACTTGGCAATGCAGTTTCTCAGAAAGCTTCTCTTTAGTTATTATGTGAGGATATTTCCTTTATCACCATGGGCCCCAATAGGCTCCCAAATATCACTTTGCAGATTCCACGAAAAGAGTGTTAGCAAACTGCTTCTTGAGGCAGAGGTTGTAACTCTGTGAGATGAACTCACAGATCAGAAAGAAGTTTCTCAGAAAGCTTCTTTCACGTTTTGAACGGATGAAATTTCCTTTATCAGCGTAGGCCTCAATGTGATCCAAAGAAGCCCTTCTCAGTTTCCCCAAAGACAGTGTTAATGGACTGCTCCACGAAACATAAGTGTAACTCTGTGAGATGAATTCACACATCACCAAGAAGTTTCTAAGAAAGCTTCTTTCTAGTTTTCATCTGTGGATATTTCCTTTGTCACTGTAATGTTCATTGCGCTATGAAGTATCTAATTGCAGATTTCCAGAAAACTGTGCTAACAAACTGATCACTGAAGAGAAACGTGTAACTCTGTGAGTTGCATTCACACTTGGCAATGCAGTTTCTCAGAAAGCTTCTCTTTAGTTATTATGTGAGGATATTTCCTTTATCACCATGGGCCCCAATAGGCTCCCAAATATCACTTTGCAGATTCCACGAAAAGAGTGTTAGCAAACTGCTTCTTGAGGCAGAGGTTGTAACTCTGTGAGATGAACTCACAGATCAGAAAGAAGTTTCTCAGAAAGCTTCTTTCACGTTTTGAACGGATGAAATTTCCTTTATCAGCGTAGGCCTCAATGTGATCCAAAGAAGCCCTTCTCAGTTTCCCCAAAGACAGTGTTAATGGACTGCTCCACGAAACATAAGTGTAACTCTGTGAGATGAATTCACACATCACCAAGAAGTTTCTAAGAAAGCTTCTTTCTAGTTTTCATCTGTGGATATTTCCTTTGTCACTGTAATGTTCATTGCGCTATGAAGTATCTAATTGCAGATTTCCAGAAAACTGTGCTAACAAACTGATCACTGAAGAGAAACGTGTAACTCTGTGAGTTGCATTCACACTTGGCAATGCAGTTTCTCAGAAAGCTTCTCTTTAGTTATTATGTGAGGATATTTCCTTTATCACCATGGGCCCCAATAGGCTCCCAAATATCACTTTGCAGATTCCACGAAAAGAGTGTTAGCAAACTGCTTCTTGAGGCAGAGGTTGTAACTCTGTGAGATGAACTCACAGATCAGAAAGAAGTTTCTCAGAAAGCTTCTTTCACGTTTTGAACGGATGAAATTTCCTTTATCAGCGTAGGCCTCAATGTGATCCAAAGAAGCCCTTCTCAGTTTCCCCAAAGACAGTGTTAATGGACTGCTCCACGAAACATAAGTGTAACTCTGTGAGATGAATTCACACATCACCAAGAAGTTTCTAAGAAAGCTTCTTTCTAGTTTTCATCTGTGGATATTTCCTTTGTCACTGTAATGTTCATTGCGCTATGAAGTATCTAATTGCAGATTTCCAGAAAACTGTGCTAACAAACTGATCACTGAAGAGAAACGTGTAACTCTGTGAGTTGCATTCACACTTGGCAATGCAGTTTCTCAGAAAGCTTCTCTTTAGTTATTATGTGAGGATATTTCCTTTATCACCATGGGCCCCAATAGGCTCCCAAATATCACTTTGCAGATTCCACGAAAAGAGTGTTAGCAAACTGCTTCTTGAGGCAGAGGTTGTAACTCTGTGAGATGAACTCACAGATCAGAAAGAAGTTTCTCAGAAAGCTTCTTTCACGTTTTGAACGGATGAAATTTCCTTTATCAGCGTAGGCCTCAATGTGATCCAAAGAAGCCCTTCTCAGTTTCCCCAAAGACAGTGTTAATGGACTGCTCCACGAAACATAAGTGTAACTCTGTGAGATGAATTCACACATCACCAAGAAGTTTCTAAGAAAGCTTCTTTCTAGTTTTCATCTGTGGATATTTCCTTTGTCACTGTAATGTTCATTGCGCTATGAAGTATCTAATTGCAGATTTCCAGAAAACTGTGCTAACAAACTGATCACTGAAGAGAAACGTGTAACTCTGTGAGTTGCATTCACACTTGGCAATGCAGTTTCTCAGAAAGCTTCTCTTTAGTTATTATGTGAGGATATTTCCTTTATCACCATGGGCCCCAATAGGCTCCCAAATATCACTTTGCAGATTCCACGAAAAGAGTGTTAGCAAACTGCTTCTTGAGGCAGAGGTTGTAACTCTGTGAGATGAACTCACAGATCAGAAAGAAGTTTCTCAGAAAGCTTCTTTCACGTTTTGAACGGATGAAATTTCCTTTATCAGCGTAGGCCTCAATGTGATCCAAAGAAGCCCTTCTCAGTTTCCCCAAAGACAGTGTTAATGGACTGCTCCACGAAACATAAGTGTAACTCTGTGAGATGAATTCACACATCACCAAGAAGTTTCTAAGAAAGCTTCTTTCTAGTTTTCATCTGTGGATATTTCCTTTGTCACTGTAATGTTCATTGCGCTATGAAGTATCTAATTGCAGATTTCCAGAAAACTGTGCTAACAAACTGATCACTGAAGAGAAACGTGTAACTCTGTGAGTTGCATTCACACTTGGCAATGCAGTTTCTCAGAAAGCTTCTCTTTAGTTATTATGTGAGGATATTTCCTTTATCACCATGGGCCCCAATAGGCTCCCAAATATCACTTTGCAGATTCCACGAAAAGAGTGTTAGCAAACTGCTTCTTGAGGCAGAGGTTGTAACTCTGTGAGATGAACTCACAGATCAGAAAGAAGTTTCTCAGAAAGCTTCTTTCACGTTTTGAACGGATGAAATTTCCTTTATCAGCGTAGGCCTCAATGTGATCCAAAGAAGCCCTTCTCAGTTTCCCCAAAGACAGTGTTAATGGACTGCTCCACGAAACATAAGTGTAACTCTGTGAGATGAATTCACACATCACCAAGAAGTTTCTAAGAAAGCTTCTTTCTAGTTTTCATCTGTGGATATTTCCTTTGTCACTGTAATGTTCATTGCGCTATGAAGTATCTAATTGCAGATTTCCAGAAAACTGTGCTAACAAACTGATCACTGAAGAGAAACGTGTAACTCTGTGAGTTGCATTCACACTTGGCAATGCAGTTTCTCAGAAAGCTTCTCTTTAGTTATTATGTGAGGATATTTCCTTTATCACCATGGGCCCCAATAGGCTCCCAAATATCACTTTGCAGATTCCACGAAAAGAGTGTTAGCAAACTGCTTCTTGAGGCAGAGGTTGTAACTCTGTGAGATGAACTCACAGATCAGAAAGAAGTTTCTCAGAAAGCTTCTTTCACGTTTTGAACGGATGAAATTTCCTTTATCAGCGTAGGCCTCAATGTGATCCAAAGAAGCCCTTCTCAGTTTCCCCAAAGACAGTGTTAATGGACTGCTCCACGAAACATAAGTGTAACTCTGTGAGATGAATTCACACATCACCAAGAAGTTTCTAAGAAAGCTTCTTTCTAGTTTTCATCTGTGGATATTTCCTTTGTCACTGTAATGTTCATTGCGCTATGAAGTATCTAATTGCAGATTTCCAGAAAACTGTGCTAACAAACTGATCACTGAAGAGAAACGTGTAACTCTGTGAGTTGCATTCACACTTGGCAATGCAGTTTCTCAGAAAGCTTCTCTTTAGTTATTATGTGAGGATATTTCCTTTATCACCATGGGCCCCAATAGGCTCCCAAATATCACTTTGCAGATTCCACGAAAAGAGTGTTAGCAAACTGCTTCTTGAGGCAGAGGTTGTAACTCTGTGAGATGAACTCACAGATCAGAAAGAAGTTTCTCAGAAAGCTTCTTTCACGTTTTGAACGGATGAAATTTCCTTTATCAGCGTAGGCCTCAATGTGATCCAAAGAAGCCCTTCTCAGTTTCCCCAAAGACAGTGTTAATGGACTGCTCCACGAAACATAAGTGTAACTCTGTGAGATGAATTCACACATCACCAAGAAGTTTCTAAGAAAGCTTCTTTCTAGTTTTCATCTGTGGATATTTCCTTTGTCACTGTAATGTTCATTGCGCTATGAAGTATCTAATTGCAGATTTCCAGAAAACTGTGCTAACAAACTGATCACTGAAGAGAAACGTGTAACTCTGTGAGTTGCATTCACACTTGGCAATGCAGTTTCTCAGAAAGCTTCTCTTTAGTTATTATGTGAGGATATTTCCTTTATCACCATGGGCCCCAATAGGCTCCCAAATATCACTTTGCAGATTCCACGAAAAGAGTGTTAGCAAACTGCTTCTTGAGGCAGAGGTTGTAACTCTGTGAGATGAACTCACAGATCAGAAAGAAGTTTCTCAGAAAGCTTCTTTCACGTTTTGAACGGATGAAATTTCCTTTATCAGCGTAGGCCTCAATGTGATCCAAAGAAGCCCTTCTCAGTTTCCCCAAAGACAGTGTTAATGGACTGCTCCACGAAACATAAGTGTAACTCTGTGAGATGAATTCACACATCACCAAGAAGTTTCTAAGAAAGCTTCTTTCTAGTTTTCATCTGTGGATATTTCCTTTGTCACTGTAATGTTCATTGCGCTATGAAGTATCTAATTGCAGATTTCCAGAAAACTGTGCTAACAAACTGATCACTGAAGAGAAACGTGTAACTCTGTGAGTTGCATTCACACTTGGCAATGCAGTTTCTCAGAAAGCTTCTCTTTAGTTATTATGTGAGGATATTTCCTTTATCACCATGGGCCCCAATAGGCTCCCAAATATCACTTTGCAGATTCCACGAAAAGAGTGTTAGCAAACTGCTTCTTGAGGCAGAGGTTGTAACTCTGTGAGATGAACTCACAGATCAGAAAGAAGTTTCTCAGAAAGCTTCTTTCACGTTTTGAACGGATGAAATTTCCTTTATCAGCGTAGGCCTCAATGTGATCCAAAGAAGCCCTTCTCAGTTTCCCCAAAGACAGTGTTAATGGACTGCTCCACGAAACATAAGTGTAACTCTGTGAGATGAATTCACACATCACCAAGAAGTTTCTAAGAAAGCTTCTTTCTAGTTTTCATCTGTGGATATTTCCTTTGTCACTGTAATGTTCATTGCGCTATGAAGTATCTAATTGCAGATTTCCAGAAAACTGTGCTAACAAACTGATCACTGAAGAGAAACGTGTAACTCTGTGAGTTGCATTCACACTTGGCAATGCAGTTTCTCAGAAAGCTTCTCTTTAGTTATTATGTGAGGATATTTCCTTTATCACCATGGGCCCCAATAGGCTCCCAAATATCACTTTGCAGATTCCACGAAAAGAGTGTTAGCAAACTGCTTCTTGAGGCAGAGGTTGTAACTCTGTGAGATGAACTCACAGATCAGAAAGAAGTTTCTCAGAAAGCTTCTTTCACGTTTTGAACGGATGAAATTTCCTTTATCAGCGTAGGCCTCAATGTGATCCAAAGAAGCCCTTCTCAGTTTCCCCAAAGACAGTGTTAATGGACTGCTCCACGAAACATAAGTGTAACTCTGTGAGATGAATTCACACATCACCAAGAAGTTTCTAAGAAAGCTTCTTTCTAGTTTTCATCTGTGGATATTTCCTTTGTCACTGTAATGTTCATTGCGCTATGAAGTATCTAATTGCAGATTTCCAGAAAACTGTGCTAACAAACTGATCACTGAAGAGAAACGTGTAACTCTGTGAGTTGCATTCACACTTGGCAATGCAGTTTCTCAGAAAGCTTCTCTTTAGTTATTATGTGAGGATATTTCCTTTATCACCATGGGCCCCAATAGGCTCCCAAATATCACTTTGCAGATTCCACGAAAAGAGTGTTAGCAAACTGCTTCTTGAGGCAGAGGTTGTAACTCTGTGAGATGAACTCACAGATCAGAAAGAAGTTTCTCAGAAAGCTTCTTTCACGTTTTGAACGGATGAAATTTCCTTTATCAGCGTAGGCCTCAATGTGATCCAAAGAAGCCCTTCTCAGTTTCCCCAAAGACAGTGTTAATGGACTGCTCCACGAAACATAAGTGTAACTCTGTGAGATGAATTCACACATCACCAAGAAGTTTCTAAGAAAGCTTCTTTCTAGTTTTCATCTGTGGATATTTCCTTTGTCACTGTAATGTTCATTGCGCTATGAAGTATCTAATTGCAGATTTCCAGAAAACTGTGCTAACAAACTGATCACTGAAGAGAAACGTGTAACTCTGTGAGTTGCATTCACACTTGGCAATGCAGTTTCTCAGAAAGCTTCTCTTTAGTTATTATGTGAGGATATTTCCTTTATCACCATGGGCCCCAATAGGCTCCCAAATATCACTTTGCAGATTCCACGAAAAGAGTGTTAGCAAACTGCTTCTTGAGGCAGAGGTTGTAACTCTGTGAGATGAACTCACAGATCAGAAAGAAGTTTCTCAGAAAGCTTCTTTCACGTTTTGAACGGATGAAATTTCCTTTATCAGCGTAGGCCTCAATGTGATCCAAAGAAGCCCTTCTCAGTTTCCCCAAAGACAGTGTTAATGGACTGCTCCACGAAACATAAGTGTAACTCTGTGAGATGAATTCACACATCACCAAGAAGTTTCTAAGAAAGCTTCTTTCTAGTTTTCATCTGTGGATATTTCCTTTGTCACTGTAATGTTCATTGCGCTATGAAGTATCTAATTGCAGATTTCCAGAAAACTGTGCTAACAAACTGATCACTGAAGAGAAACGTGTAACTCTGTGAGTTGCATTCACACTTGGCAATGCAGTTTCTCAGAAAGCTTCTCTTTAGTTATTATGTGAGGATATTTCCTTTATCACCATGGGCCCCAATAGGCTCCCAAATATCACTTTGCAGATTCCACGAAAAGAGTGTTAGCAAACTGCTTCTTGAGGCAGAGGTTGTAACTCTGTGAGATGAACTCACAGATCAGAAAGAAGTTTCTCAGAAAGCTTCTTTCACGTTTTGAACGGATGAAATTTCCTTTATCAGCGTAGGCCTCAATGTGATCCAAAGAAGCCCTTCTCAGTTTCCCCAAAGACAGTGTTAATGGACTGCTCCACGAAACATAAGTGTAACTCTGTGAGATGAATTCACACATCACCAAGAAGTTTCTAAGAAAGCTTCTTTCTAGTTTTCATCTGTGGATATTTCCTTTGTCACTGTAATGTTCATTGCGCTATGAAGTATCTAATTGCAGATTTCCAGAAAACTGTGCTAACAAACTGATCACTGAAGAGAAACGTGTAACTCTGTGAGTTGCATTCACACATGGCAATGCAGTTTCTCAGAAAGCTTCTCTTTAGTTATTATGTGAGGATATTTCCTTTATCACCATGGGCCCCAATAGGCTCCCAAATATCACTTTGCAGATTCCACGAAAAGAGTGTTAGCAAACTGCTTCTTGAGGCAGAGGTTGTAACTCTGTGAGATGAACTCACAGATCAGAAAGAAGTTTCTCAGAAAGCTTCTTTCACGTTTTGAACGGATGAAATTTCCTTTATCAGCGTAGGCCTCAATGTGATCCAAAGAAGCCCTTCTCAGTTTCCCCAAAGACAGTGTTAATGGACTGCTCCACGAAACATAAGTGTAACTCTGTGAGATGAATTCACACATCACCAAGAAGTTTCTAAGAAAGCTTCTTTCTAGTTTTCATCTGTGGATATTTCCTTTGTCACTGTAATGTTCATTGCGCTATGAAGTATCTAATTGCAGATTTCCAGAAAACTGTGCTAACAAACTGATCACTGAAGAGAAACGTGTAACTCTGTGAGTTGCATTCACACATTGGCAATGCAGTTTCTCAGAAAGCTTCTCTTTAGTTATTATGTGAGGATATTTCCTTTATCACCATGGGCCCCAATAGGCTCCCAAATATCACTTTGCAGATTCCACGAAAAGAGTGTTAGCAAACTGCTTCTTGAGGCAGAGGTTGTAACTCTGTGAGATGAACTCACAGATCAGAAAGAAGTTTCTCAGAAAGCTTCTTTCACGTTTTGAACGGATGAAATTTCCTTTATCAGCGTAGGCCTCAATGTGATCCAAAGAAGCCCTTCTCAGTTTCCCCAAAGACAGTGTTAATGGACTGCTCCACGAAACATAAGTGTAACTCTGTGAGATGAATTCACACATCACCAAGAAGTTTCTAAGAAAGCTTCTTTCTAGTTTTCATCTGTGGATATTTCCTTTGTCACTGTAATGTTCATTGCGCTATGAAGTATCTAATTGCAGATTTCCAGAAAACTGTGCTAACAAACTGATCACTGAAGAGAAACGTGTAACTCTGTGAGTTGCATTCACACTTGGCAATGCAGTTTCTCAGAAAGCTTCTCTTTAGTTCTTATGTGAGGATATTCCTTATCACCAGGGCCCCAATAGGCCCCAAAATCTCAGCGATTCCACGAAACGAGTGTTCGCAAAATGGCTTTGGAGGCAGAGGTTGTGAACCTCGGGAGATGGAACTCACAGAAGCAGAAAGGAAGGTTTCTCAGAAAGCTTCGGCACGTTTTACCGGATGAAATTCCTTTATCAGCGTAGGCCTCAATGTGATCCAAAGAAGCCCTTC
>NW_022143146.1:0-3571 GCF_007565055.1 Rhinopithecus roxellana | reverse complement strand
GGAACTGAGAAGGGCTTCTTTGGATCACATTGAGGCCTACGCTGATAAAGGAAATTTCATCCGTTCAAACGTGAAAGAAGCTTTCTGAGAAACTTCTTTCTGATCTGTGAGTTCATCTCACAGAGTTACAACTCTGCCTCAAGAAGCAGTTTGCTAACACTCTTTTCGTGGAATCTGCAAAGTGATATTTGGGAGCCTATTGGGGCCCATGGTGATAAGGAATATCCTCACATAATAACTAAAGAGAAGCTTTCTGAGAACTGCATTGCCATGTGTGAATGCAACTCACAGAGTTACACGTTTCTCTTCAGTGATCAGTTTGTTAGCACAGTTTTCTGGAAATCTGCAATTAGATACTTCACGCCATGAACATTACAGTGACAAAGGAAATATCCACAGATGAAAACTAGAAAGAAGCTTTAGAAACTTCTTGGTGATGTGTGAATTCATCTCACAGAGTTACACTTATGTTTCGTGGAGCAGTCCATTAACACTGTCTTTGAGGAATCTGAGAAGGGCTTCTTTGGATCACTTTGAGGCCTACGCTGATAAAGGAAATTTCATCCGTTCAAACGTGAAAGAAGCTTTCTGAGAAACTTCTTTCTGATCTGTGAGTTCATCTCACAGAGTTACAACCTCTGCCTCAAGAAGCAGTTTGCTAACACTCTTTTCGTGGAATCTGCAAAGTGATATTTGGGAGCCTATTGGGGCCCATGGTGATAAAGGAATTATCCTCACATAATAACTAAAGAGAAGCTTTCTGAGAAACGCATTGCCATGTGTGAATGCAACTCACAGAGTTACACGTTCTCTTCAGTGATCAGTTTGTTAGCACAGTTTTCTGGAAATCTGCAATTAGATACTTCATAGCGCCATGAACATTACAGACAAAGGAAATATCCACAGATGAAAACTAGAAAGAAGCTTTCTTAGAAACTTCTTGTGATGTGTGAATTCATCTCACGAGTTACACTTAGTTTCGTGGAGCAGTCCATTAACACGTCTTTGGGAAACTGAGAAGGGCTTCTTTGGATCTTTGAGGCCTACGCTGATAAAGGAAATTTCATCCGTTCAAAACGTGAAAGAGCTTTCTGAGAAACTTCTTTCTGATCTGTGAGTTCATCTCACAGAGTTACAACCTCTGCCTCAAGAAGCAGTTTGCTAACACTCTTTTCGTGGAATCTGCAAAGTGATATTTGGGAGCCTATTGGGGCCCATGGTGATAAAGGAATTATCCTCACATAATAAATAAAGAGAAGCTTTCTGAGAAACTGCATTGCCATGTGTGAATGCAACTCACAGAGTTACACGTTTCTTTTCAGTGATCAGTTTGTTAGCACAGTTTTGGAAATCTGCATTAGATACTTCAAGCGCCATGAACATTACAGTGACAAAGGAAATATCCACAGATGAAAACTAGAAAGAAGCTTTCTTAGAAACTTCTTGGTGATGTGTGAATTCATCTCACAGAGTTACACTTATGTTTCGTGGAGCAGTCCATTAACACTGTCTTTGGGGAAACTGAGAAGGGCTTCTTTGGATCACTTTGAGGCCTACGCTGATAAAGGAAATTTCATCCGTTCAAAAGTGAAAGAAGCTTTCTGAGAAACTTCTTTCTGATCTGTGAGTTCATCTCACAGAGTTACAACCTCTGCCTCAGAAGCAGTTTGCTAACACTCTTTTCGTGGAATCTGCAAAGTGATATTGGGAGCCTATTGGGGCCCATGGTGATAAAGGAATTATCCTCACATAATAACTAAAGAGAAGCTTTCTGAGAAACTGCATTGCCAGTGTGAATGCAACTCACAGAGTTACACGTTTCTCTTCGTGATCAGTTGTTAGCACAGTTTTCTGGAAATCTGCATTAGATACTTCATAGCGCCATGAACATTACAGTGACAAAGGAAATATCCACAGATGAAAACTAGAAAGAAGCTTTCTTAGAAACTTCTTGGTGATGTGTGAATTCATACCAGAGTTACACTTATGTTTCGTGGAGCAGTCCATTAACACTGTCTTTGAGGAATCTGAGAAGGGCTTCTTTGGTCACATTGAGGCCTACGCTGATAAGGAAATTTCATCCGTTCAAAACGTGAAAGAAGCTTTGAGAAACTTCTTTCTGATCTGTGAGTTCATCTCACAGAGTTACAACCTCTGCCTCAAGAAGCAGTTTGCTAACACTCTTTTCGTGGAATCTGCAAAGTGATATTTGGAGCCTATTGGGGCCCATGGTGATAAAGGAAATCCTCACATAATAACTAAAGAGAAGCTTTCTGAGAAACTGCATTGCCATGTGTGAATGCAAATCACAGAGTTACACGTTTCTCTTCAGTGATCAGTTTGTTAGCACAGTTTTCTGGAAATCTGCAATTAGATACTTCACGCGCCATGAACATTACAGTGACAAAGGAAATATCCACAGATGAAAACTAGAAAGAAGCTTTCTTAGAAACTTCTTGGTGATGTGTGAATTCATCTCACAAGTTACACTTATGTTTGCGTGGAGCAGTCCATTAACACTGTCTTTGAGGAATCTGAGAAGGGCTTCTTTGGATCACATTGAGGCCTACGCTGATAAAGGAAATTCATCCGTTCAAAACGTGAAAGAAGCTTTCTGAGAAACTTCTTTCTGATCTGTGAGTTCACTCAGAGTTACAACCTCTGCCTCAAGAAGCAGTTTGCTAACACTCTTTTCGTGGAATCTGCAAAGTGATATTTGGGAGCCTATTGAGGCCCATGGTGATAAAGGAAATATCCTCACATAATAACTAAAGAGAAGCTTTCTGAGAAACTGCATTGCCATGTGTGAATGCAACTCACAGAGTTACACGTTTCTCTTCAGTGATCAGTTTGTTAGCACAGTTTTCTGGAAATCTGCAATTAGATACTTCGTAGCGCCATGAACATTACAGTGACAAAGGAAATATCCACAGATGAAAAAGAAAGAAGCTTTCTTAGAAACTTCTTGGTGATGTGTGAATTCATCTCACAGAGTTACAATTATGTTTCGTGGAGCAGTCCATTAACAATGTCTTTGAGGAATTGAGAGAGGGCTTCTTTGGATCACATTGTGGCCTACGCTGATAAAGGAAATTTCATCCGTTCAAAACGTGAAAGAAGCTTTCTGAGAAACTTCTTTCTGATCTGTGAGTTCACTCACAGAGTTACAACCTCTGCCTCAAAAGCAGTTTGCTAACACTCTTTTCGTGGAATCTGCAAAGTGATATTTGGGAGCCTATTGGGGCCATGGTGATAAAGGAATTATCCTCACATATAACTAAAGAGACTTTCTGAGAAACTGATTGCCATGTGTGAATGCAACTCACAGAGTTACACGTTTCTCTTCAGTGATCAGTTTGTTAGCACAGTTTCTGGAAATCTGCAATTAGATACTACAGCGCCATGAAACATTACAGTGACAAAGGAAATATCCACAGATGAAAACTAGAAAGAAGCTTTCTTAGAACTTCTTGGTGATGTGTGAATTCATCTCACAGAGTTACACTTATGTTTCGTGGAGCAGTCCATTAACACTGTCTTTGGGGAACTGAGAAGGGCTTCTTTGGATCAC
>NW_022143145.1:0-1067 GCF_007565055.1 Rhinopithecus roxellana | reverse complement strand
GTTACACTTCTGTTTCCTAGAACAGTCCATTAACAGTCTTTGAGGAACCTGAGAGGGTACTTTGGATCGCATTGAGGCTACGCTGATAAAGGAATCATCACTTCAAAACGTGAAAAGAAGCTTTCTGAGAAACTTCCTGTGGTAAGTGAATTCTTCTCACAGAGTTACACTTTAGTCCTCATGAAGCAGTTTGTTAACACTCTTTTCGTTTAATCTGCAAAGTGATATTTGGGAGCCCTTTGGGGCCATGTGAAAAAGGAAATCTCCTCATATAAGACTATGGAGAAGCTTCTGAGAGACTGCTTTCTGATGTGTGACTTCCTCACAGAGTTCCACCCTTCCCTTCTGGAACGTTTGCTAACACTGTGGTCCTGGATGCTACAAAGTGATATTTGGGAGCTCATTGAGCGCTAGGTGAAAAGAAATATCTTCAAAAAAAAACTGAAAGAAGCTTCTGGGAAAAATGAACTTCAACATATGAATGCAACTCACAGAGTTACACGTTCTCTAGTGGTCAGTTTGCTAACACAGTTTTTTCTGGAAAGCAATGGGATACTTCTTAGAGCAATGAAGCTTCGGTGACAAAGGAAACATACTCTGATGAAAACTAGAAAAGCTTTCTTAGAATCTTCTTCGTGATGTTTGAACTCATCTCACAGAGTTACACTTCTGTTTCCTAGAACAGTCCATTAACACTGTCTTTGAGGAACCTGAGAAGGGCTACTTTGGATCGCATTGAGGCCTACGCTGATAAGGAAATATCATCACTTCAAAACGTGAAAGAAGCTTTCTGAGAAACTTCCTTGTGGTAAGTGAATTCTTCTCACAGAGTTACAACTTATCCTCATGAAGCAGTTTGTAACACTCTTTTCGTTTTAATCTGCAAAGTGATATTTGGGAGCCCTTTGGGGCCCATTGTGAAAAGGAAATCTCCTCATATATAACTATGGAGAAGCTTTCTGAGAGACTGCTTTCTGATGTGTGACTCACACACAGAGTTCCACCCTTCCTTCTGGCACAGTTTGCTAACACTGTGGTCCTGGATTACAAAGTGATTTGGGAGCTCA
>NW_022143144.1:0-12677 GCF_007565055.1 Rhinopithecus roxellana | reverse complement strand
TATTGAGGCCCATTGAAAGGTAAAGGAATTATCCTCACATAAAACTAAAGAGAAGCTTGTGAGAAACTGCATTGCCATGTGTGAATGCAACTCACAGAGTTACAACGTTTCTCTTCAGTGATCAGTTTGTTAGCACAGTTTTCTGGAAATCTGCAATTAGATACTTCACAGCGCAATGAACATTACAGTGACAAAGGAAATTTCCACAGATGAAAACTAGAAAGAAGCTTTCTTAGAAACTTCTTGGTGTGTTGAATTCATCTCACAGAGTTACACTTATGTTTCGTGGAGCAGTCATTAACACTGTCTTTGGGGAAACTGAGAAGGGCTTCTTTGGATCACATTGAGGCCTACGCTGATAAAGGAAATTCATCCGTTCAAAACGTGAAAGAAGCTTTCTGAGAAACTTCTTTCTGATCTGTGAGTTCATCTCACAGAGTTACAACCTCTGCCTCAGGAAGCAGTTTGCTAACACGCTTTTTGTGGAATCTGCAAAGTGATATTGGGAGCCTATTGGGGCCCATGGTGATAAAGCAAATATCCTCACATAATAACTAAAGAGAAGCTTTCTGAGAAACTGCATTGCCATGTGTGAATGCAACTCACAGAGTTACACGTTTCTCTTCAGTGATCAGTTTGTTAGCACAGTTTTCTGGAAATCTGCAATTAGATACTTCATAGCGCAATGAACATTACAGTGACAAAGGAAATTCCACAGATGAAAACTAGAAAGAAGCTTTTTAGAAACTTCTTGGTGATGTGTGAATTCATCTCACAGAGTTACACTTATGTTTCGTGGAGCAGTCCATTAACACTGTCTTTGGGGAAACTGAGAAGGGCTTCTTTGGATCACATTGAGGCCTACGCTGATAAAGGAAATTTCATCCGTTCAAAACGTGAAAGAAGCTTTCTGAGAACTTCTTTCTGATCTGTGAGTTCATCTCACAGAGTTACAACCTCTGCCTCAAGAAGCAGTTTGCTAACACGCTTTTCGTGGAATCTGCAAAGTGATAATTGGGAGCCTATTGGGGCCCATGGTGATAAAGCAATATCCTCACATAATAACTAAAGAGAAGCTTTCTGAGAAACTGCATTGCCATGTGTGAATGCAACTCACAGAGTTACACGTTTCTCTTCAGTGATCAGTTTGTTAGCACAGTTTTGTGAATCTGCAATTAGATACTTCATAGCGCAATGAACATTACAGTGACAAAGGAAATTTCCACAGATGAAAACTAGAAAGAAGCTTTCTTAGAAACTTCTTGGTGATGTGTGAATTCATCTCACAGAGTTACACTTATGTTTCGTGGAGCAGTCCATTAACACTGTCTTTGGGGAATCTGAGAAGGGCTTCTTTGGATCACATTGAGGCCTACGCTGATAAAGGAAATTTCATCCGTTCAAAACGTGAAAGAAGCTTTCTGAGAAACTTCTTTCTGATCTGTGAGTTCATCTCACAGAGTTACAACCTCTGCCTTAAGAAGCAGTTTGCTAACACTTTTTTGGTGGAATCTGCAAAGTGATATTTGGGAGCCTATTGAGGCCCATGGTGATAAAGGAATTATCCTCACATAATAACTAAGAGAAGCTTTCTGAGAAACTGCATTGCCATGTGTGAATGCAACTCACAGAGTTACACGTTTCTCTTCAGTGATCAGTTTGTTAGCACAGTTTTCTGGAAATCTGCAATTAGATACTTCATAGCGCAATGAACATTACAGTGACAAAGGAAATTTCCACAGATGAAAACTAGAAAGAAGCTTTCTTAGAAACTTCTTGGTGATGTGTGAATTCCTCACAGAGTTACACTTATGTTTCGTGGAGCAGTCCATTAACACTGTCTTTGGGGAAACTGAGAAGGGCTTCTTTGGATCACATTGAGGCCTACGCTGATAAAGGAAATTTCATCCGTTCAAAACGTGAAAGAAGCTTTCTGAGAAACTTCTTTCTGATCTGTGAGTTCATCTCACAGAGTTACAACCTCTGCCTTAAGAAGCAGTTTGCTAACACTTTTTTGGTGGAATCTGCAAAGTGATATTTGGGAGCCTATTGAGGCCATGGTGATAAAGGAATTATCCTCACATAATAACTAAGAGAAGCTTTCTGAGAAACTGCATTGCCATGTGTGAATGCAACTCACAGAGTTACACGTTTCTCTTCAGTGATCAGTTTGTTAGCACAGTTTTCTGGAAATCTGCAATTAGATACTTCATAGCGCAATGAACATTACAGTGACAAAGGAAATTTCCACAGATGAAAACTAGAAAGAAGCTTTCTTAGAAACTTCTTGGTGATGTGTGAATTCATCTCACAGAGTTACACTTATGTTTCGTGGAGCAGTCCATTAACACTGTCTTTGGGGAAACTGAGAAGGGCTTCTTTGGATCACATTGAGGCCTACGCTGATAAAGGAAATTTCATCGTTCAAAACGTGAAAGAAGCTTTCTGAGAAACTTCTTTCTGATCTGTGAGTTCATCTCACAGAGTTACAACCTTGCCTTAAGAAGCAGTTTGCTAACACTTTTTTGGTGGAATCTGCAAAGTGATATTTGGGAGCCTATTGAGGCCCATGGTGATAAAGGAATTATCCTCACATAATAACTAAAGAGAAGCTTTCTGAGAAACTGCATTGCCATGTGTGAATGCAACTCACAGAGTTACACGTTTCTCTTCAGTGATCAGTTTGTTAGCACAGTTTTCTGGAAATCTGCAATTAGATACTTCACAGCGCAATGAACATTACAGTGACAAAGGAAATTTCCACAGATGAAAACTAGAAAGAAGCTTTCTTAGAAACTTCTTGGTGATGTGTGAATTCATCTCACAGAGTTACACTTATGTTTCGTGGAGCAGTCCATTAACACTGTCTTTGGGGAAACTGAGAAGGGCTTCTTTGGATCACATTGAGGCCTACGCTGATAAAGGAAATTTCATCGTTCAAAACGTGAAAGAAGCTTTCTGAGAAACTTCTTTCTGATCTGTGAGTTCATCTCACAGAGTTACAACCTCTGCCTTAAGAAGCAGTTTGCTAACACTTTTTGGTGGAATCTGCAAAGTGATATTGGGAGCCTATTGAGGCCCATGGTGATAAAGGAATTATCCTCACATAATAACTAAGAGAAGCTTTGTGAGAAACTGCATTGCCATGTGTGAATGCAACTCACAGAGTTACACGTTTCTCTTCAGTGATCAGTTTGTTAGCACAGTTTTCTGGAAATCTGCAATTAGATACTTCATAGCGCAATGAACATTACAGTGACAAAGGAAATTTCCACAGATGAAAACTAGAAAGAAGCTTTTAGAAACTTCTTGGTGATGTGTGAATTCATCTCACAGAGTTACACTTATGTTTCGTGGAGCAGTCCATTAACACTGTCTTTGGGGAAACTGAGAAGGGCTTCTTTGGATCACATTGAGGCCTACGCTGATAAAGGAAATTTCATCCGTTCAAAACGTGAAAGAAGCTTTCTGAGAAAGTTCTTTCTGATCTGTGAGTTCATCTCACAGAGTTACAACCCTCGGCCTCAAGAAGCAGTTTGCTAACACTCTTTTCTTGGAATCTGCAAAGTGATATTTGGGAGCCTATTGGGGCCCATGGTGATAAAGGAATTATCCTCACATAATAACTAAAGAGAAGCTTTGTGAGAAACTGCATTGCCATGTGTGAATGCAACTCACAGAGTTACGCCAGTGTTTTTTGGGGCCGTTTCTTAGGACTGTTTCCGTGGATTCCGAGAAGTGATATTTCAGATAGCTTTGAAGAATAGAAGGAGAAAACTAATATACTCCAAGAGAAAGCGGAACCAAGCTTTCTGCGAAACTGCTTTGTGATATGTGAATTCATTTCACAGTGTTCTATCACCCTTTCTCGGGGCAGTTTCCTAGCACTCATTTTGAGGAATCTCAGATGTGATGTCTTGGATATCGTTGAATCGCATGCTGAATAAGGAACTATCCTCAGAGAAAGCTGCAGAGAAGCCTTCTCAGAAACTTCTTTGTTGTGGGTGAATTCAGCCCACAGATGTCCATCATTGTTTCCACTGAGAAACTTGCTAGCAGAGTTTTCGCAGAATCTGCAATAGGACACACGGTGGCGCTCCAAGACCACAAATAACCTCGTCTTACTAAAGTGGGAAGCTTTCTGAGAAACCGCTTTGTGATGTGTGAATTCAACTCACTAAGTTGCAGCTGTATTTCGTGGGGCCGTGGCCTAGCCCTTTTGTGTGGAATCTGAGAACAGATATTCCCGATCCCTTTGAAAACAATGGGGCCAATGGAAACATCTTCCAATAAAAATGAGAAAGAAGCTTTCTGAGAAACTTCTTTCTGATCTGTGAGTTCATCTCACAGAGTTACCACCTCTGCCCAAAGAAGCAGATGGCTAACACTCTGTTCGTGTAATCTGCAAAATGATATTTGGGAGCCTATTGGGGCCCATGGTGATAAAGGAATTATCCTCACATAATAACTAAAGAGAAGCTTTCTGAGAAACTGCATTGCCATGTGTGAATGCAACTCACAGAGTTACGTTTCTCTTCAGTGATCAGTTTGTTAGCACAGTTTTCTGGAAATCTGCAATTAGATACTTCACAGCGCAATGAACATTACAGTGACAAAGGAAATATCCACAGATGAAAACTAGAAAGAAGCTTTCTTAGAAACTTCTTGGTGATGTGTGAATTCATCTCACAGAGTTACACTTTGTTTCGTGGAGCAGTCCATTAACACTGTCTTTGGGGAATCTGAGAAGGGCTTCTTTGGATCACATTGAGGCCTACGCTGATAAAGGAAATTTCATCCGTTCAAAACGTGAAAGAAGCTTTCTGAGAAACTTCTTTCTGATCTGTGAGTTCATCTCACAGAGTTACAACCTCTGCCTTAAGAAGCAGTTTGCTAACACTTTTTGGTGGAATCTGCAAAGTGATATTTGGGAGCCTATTGAGGCCCATGGTGATAAAGGAATTATCCTCACATAATAACTAAAGAGAAGCTTTCTGAGAAACTGCATTGCCATGTGTGAATGCAACTCACAGAGTTACACGTTTCTCTTCAGTGATCAGTTTGTTAGCACAGTTTTCTGGAAATCTGCAATTAGATACTTCACAGCGCAATGAACATACAGTGACAAAGGAAATTTCCACAGATGAAAACTAGAAAGAAGCTTTCTTAGAAACTTCTTGGTGATGTGTGAATTCATCTCACAGAGTTACACTTATGTTTCGTGGAGCAGTCCATTAACACTGTCTTTGGGGAAACTGAGAAGGGCTTCTTTGGATCACATTGAGGCCTACGCTGATAAAGGAAATTTCATCCGTTCAAAACGTGAAAGAAGCTTTCTGAGAAACTTCTTTCTGATCTGTGAGTTCATCTCACAGAGTTACAACCTCTGCCTCAGAAGCAGTTTGCTAACACGCTTTTCGTGGAATCTGCAAAGTGATATTGGGAGCCTATTGGGCCCATGGTGATAAAGCAATATCCTCACATAATAACTAAAGAGAAGCTTTCTGAGAAACTGCATTGCCATGTGTGAATGCAACTCACAGAGTTACACGTTTCTCTTCAGTGATCAGTTTGTTAGCACAGTTTTCTGGGAAATCTGCAATTAGATACTTCATAGCGCAATGAACATTACAGTGACAAAGGAAATTTCCACAGATGAAAACTAGAAAGAAGCTTTCTTAGAAACTTCTTGGTGATGTGTGAATTCATCTCACAGAGTTACACTTATGTTTCGTGGAGCAGTCCATTAACACTGTCTTTGGGGAATCTGAGAAGGGCTTCTTTGGATCACATTGAGGCCTACGCTGATAAAGGAAATTTCATCCGTTCAAAACGTGAAAGAAGCTTTCTGAGAAACTTCTTTCTGATCTGTGAGTTCATCTCACAGAGTTACAACCTCTGCCTTAAGAAGCAGTTTGCTAACACTTTTTTGGTGGAATCTGCAAAGTGATATTTGGGAGCCTATTGAGGCCATGGTGATAAAGGAATTATCCTCACATAATAACTAAGAGAAGCTTTCTGAGAAACTGCATTGCCATGTGTGAATGCAACTCACAGAGTTACACGTTTCTCTTCAGTGATCAGTTTGTTAGCACAGTTTTCTGGAAATCTGCAATTAGATACTTCATAGCGCAATGAACATTACAGTGACAAAGGAAATTTCCACAGATGAAAACTAGAAAGAAGCTTTCTTAGAAACTTCTTGGTGATGTGTGAATTCCTCACAGAGTTACACTTATGTTTCGTGGAGCAGTCCATTAACACTGTCTTTGGGGAAACTGAGAAGGGCTTCTTTGGATCACATTGAGGCCTACGCTGATAAAGGAAATTTCATCCGTTCAAAACGTGAAAGAAGCTTTCTGAGAAACTTCTTTCTGATCTGTGAGTTCATCTCACAGAGTTACAACCTCTGCCTTAAGAAGCAGTTTGCTAACACTTTTTGGTGGAATCTGCAAAGTGATATTTGGGAGCCTATTGAGGCCATGGTGATAAAGGAATTATCCTCACATAATAACTAAGGAGAAGCTTTCTGAGAAACTGCATTGCCATGTGTGAATGCAACTCACAGAGTTACACGTTTCTCTTCAGTGATCAGTTTGTTAGCACAGTTTTCTGGAAATCTGCAATTAGATACTTCATAGCGCAATGAACATTACAGTGACAAAGGAAATTTCCACAGATGAAAACTAGAAAGAAGCTTTCTTAGAAACTTCTTGGTGATGTGTGAATTCATCTCACAGAGTTACACTTATGTTTCGTGGAGCAGTCCATTAACACTGTCTTTGGGGAAACTGAGAAGGGCTTCTTTGGATCACATTGAGGCCTACGCTGATAAAGGAAATTTCATCCGTTCAAAACGTGAAAGAAGCTTTCTGAGAAACTTCTTTCTGATCTGTGAGTTCATCTCACAGAGTTACAACCTCTGCCTTAAGAAGCAGTTTGCTAACACTTTTTGGTGGAATCTGCAAAGTGATATTTGGGAGCCTATTGAGGCCCATGGTGATAAAGGAATTATCCTCACATAATAACTAAAGAGAAGCTTTGTGAGAAACTGCATTGCCATGTGTGAATGCAACTCACAGAGTTACACGTTTCTCTTCAGTGATCAGTTTGTTAGCACAGTTTTCTGGAAATCTGCAATTAGATACTTCACAGCGCAATGAACATTACAGTGACAAAGGAAATTTCCACAGATGAAAACTAGAAAAAGCTTTCTTAGAAACTTCTTGGTGATGTGTGAATTCATCTCACAGAGTTACACTTATGTTTCGTGGAGCAGTCCATTAACACTGTCTTTGGGGAAACTGAGAAGGGCTTCTTTGGATCACATTGAGGCCTACGCTGATAAAGGAAATTTCATCGTTCAAAACGTGAAAGAAGCTTTCTGAGAAACTTCTTTCTGATCTGTGAGTTCATCTCACAGAGTTACAACCTCTGCCTTAAGAAGCAGTTTGCTAACACTTTTTTGGTGGAATCTGCAAAGTGATATTGGGAGCCTATTGAGGCCCATGGTGATAAAGGAATTATCCTCACATAATAACTAAGAGAAGCTTTGAGAAACTGCATTGCCATGTGTGAATGCAACTCACAGAGTTACACGTTTCTCTTCAGTGATCAGTTTGTTAGCACAGTTTTCTGGAAATCTGCAATTAGATACTTCATAGCGCAATGAACATTACAGTGACAAGGAAATTTCCACAGATGAAAACTAGAAAGAAGCTTTGTTAGAAACTTCTTGGTGATGTGTGAATTCATCTCACAGAGTTACACTTATGTTTCGTGGAGCAGTCCATTAACACTGTCTTTGGGGAAACTGAGAAGGGCTTCTTTGGATCACATTGAGGCCTACGTTGATAAAGGAAATTTCATCCGTTCAAAACGTGAAAGAAGCTTTCTGAGAAAGTTCTTTCTGATCTGTGAGTTCATCTCACAGAGTTACAACCTCGCCCCAAGAAGCAGTTTGCTGACACTCTTTTCTTGGAATCTGCAAAGTGATATTTGGGAGCCTATTGGGGCCCATGGTGATAAAGGAATTATCCTCACATAATAACTAAAGAGAAGCTTTGTGAGAAACTGCATTGCCATGTGTGAATGCAACTCACAGAGTTATGCCAGTGTTTTTTGGGGCCGTTTCTTAGGACTGTTTCCGTGGATTCCGAGAAGTGATATTTCAGATAACTTTGAAGAATAGAAGGAGAAAACTATATACTCCAAGAGAAAGCGGAACCAAGCTTTCTGCGAAACTGCTTTGTGATATGTGAATTCATTTCACAGTGTTCTATCACCCTTTCTCGGGGCAGTTTCCTAGCACTCATTTTGAGGAATCTCAGATGTGATGTCTTGGATATCGTTGAATCGCATGCTGAATAAGGAACTATCCTCAGAGAAACGCAGAGAAGCCTTCTCAGAAACTTCTTTGTTGTGGGTGAATTCAGCCCACAGATGTCCATCATTGTTTCCACTGAGAAACTTGCTAGCAGAGTTTTCGCAGAATCTGCAATAGGACACACGGTGGCGCTCCAAGACCACAAATAACCTCGTCTTACTAAAGTGGGAAGCTTTCTGAGAAACCGCTTGTGATGTGTGAATTCAACTCACTAAGTTGCAGCTGTATTTCGTGGGGCCGTGGCCTAGCCCTATTTGTGTGGAATCTGAGAACAGATATTCCCGATCCCTTTGAAAACAATGGGGCCAATGGAAACATCTTCCAATAAAAATGAGAAAGAAGCTTTCTGAGAAACTTCTTTCTGATCTGTGAGTTCATCTCACAGAGTTACCACCTCTGCCCAAAGAAGCAGATGGCTAACACTCTCTTCGTGTAATCTGCAAAATGATATTTGGGAGCCTATTGGGGCCCATGGTGATAAAGGAATTATCCTCACATAATAACTAAAGAGAAGCTTTCTGAGAAACTGCATTGCCATGTGTGAATGCAACTCACAGAGTTATACGTTTCTCTTCAGTGATCAGTTTGTTAGCACAGTTTTCTGGAAATCTGCAATTAGATACTTCACAGCGCAATGAACATTACAGTGACAAAGGAAATCCACAGATGAAAACTAGAAAGAAGCTTTCTTAGAAACTTCTTGGTGATGTGTGAATTCATCTCACAGAGTTACACTTTTGTTTCGTGGAGCAGTCCATTAACACTGTCTTTGGGGAATCTGAGAAGGGCTTCTTTGGATCACATTGAGGCCTACGCTGATAAAGGAAATTTCATCCGTTCAAAACGTGAAAGAAGCTTTCTGAGAAACTTCTTTCTGATCTGTGAGTTCATCTCACAGAGTTACAACCTCTGCCTTAAGAAGCAGTTTGCTAACACTTTTTGGTGGAATCTGCAAAGTGATATTTGGGAGCCTATTGAGGCCCATGGTGATAAAGGAATTATCCTCACATAATAACTAAGAGAAGCTTTCTGAGAAACTGCATTGCCATGTGTGAATGCAACTCACAGAGTTACACGTTTCTCTTCAGTGATCAGTTTGTTAGCACAGTTTTCTGGAAATCTGCAATTAGATACTTCACAGCGCAATGAACATACAGTGACAAAGGAAATTTCCACAGATGAAAACTAGAAAGAAGCTTTCTTAGAAACTTCTTGGTGATGTGTGAATTCATCTCACAGAGTTACACTTATGTTTCGTGGAGCAGTCCATTAACACTGTCTTTGGGGAAACTGAGAAGGGCTTCTTTGGATCACATTGAGGCCTAGGCTGATAAAGGAAATTTCATCCGTTCAAAACGTGAAAGAAGCTTTCTGAGAAACTTCTTTCTGATCTGTGAGTTCATCTCACAGAGTTACAACCTCTGCCTCAGAAGCAGTTTGCTAACACGCTTTTCGTGGAATCTGCAAAGTGATAATTTGGGAGCCTATTGGGGCCCATGGTGATAAAGGAAATATCCTCACATAATAACTAAAGAGAAGCTTTCTGAGAAACTGCATTGCCATGTGTGAATGCAACTCACAGAGTTACAGGTTTCTCTTCAGTGATCAGTTTGTTAGCACAGTTTTCTGGAAATCTGCAATTAGATACTTCATAGCGCAATGAACATTACAGTGACAAAGGAAATTTCCACAGATGAAAACTAGAAAGAAGCTTTTAGAACTTCTTGGTGATGTGTGAATTCATCTCACAGAGTTACACTTAGTTTCGTGGAGCAGTCCATTAACACTGTCTTTGGGGAAACTGAGAAGGGCTTCTTTGGATCACATTGAGGCCTACGCTGATAAAGGAATTTCATCCGTTCAAAACGTGAAAGAAGCTTTCTGAGAAACTTCTTTCTGATCTGTGAGTTCATCTCACAGAGTTACAACCTCTGCCTTAAGAAGCAGTTTGCTAACACTTTTTTGGTGGAATCTGCAAAGTGATATTTGGGAGCCTATTGAGGCCATGGTGATAAAGGAATTCCTCACATAATAACTAAGGAGAAGCTTTCTGAGAAACTGCATTGCCATGTGTGAATGCAACTCACAGAGTTACACGTTTCTCTTCAGTGATCAGTTTGTTAGCACAGTTTTCTGGAATCTGCAATTAGATACTTCATAGCGCAATGAACATTACAGTGACAAAGGAAATTTCCACAGATGAAAACTAGAAAGAAGCTTTCTTAGAAACTTCTTGGTGATGTGTGAATTCATCTCACAGAGTTACACTTATGTTTCGTGGAGCAGTCCATTAACACTGTCTTTGGGGAAACTGAGAAGGGCTTCTTTGGATCACATTGAGGCCTACGCTGATAAAGGAAATTTCATCCGTTCAAAACGTGAAAGAAGCTTTCTGAGAAAGTTCTTTCTGATCTGTGAGTTCATCTCACAGAGTTACAACCTCTGCCTTAAGAAGCAGTTTGCTAACACTTTTTTGGTGGAATCTGCAAAGTGATATTTGGGAGCCTATTGAGGCCCATGGTGATAAAGGAATTATCCTCACATAATAACTAAGGAGAAGCTTTCTGAGAAACTGCATTGCTATGTGTGAATGCAACTCACAGAGTTACACGTTTCTCTTCAGTGATCAGTTTGTTAGCACAGTTTTCTGGAAATCTGCAATTAGATACTTCATAGCGCAATGAACATTACAGTGACATGGGAAATTTCCACAGATGAAAACTAGAAAGAAGCTTTGTTAGAAACTTCTTGGTGATGTGTGAATTCATCTCACAGAGTTACACTTATGTTTCGTGGAGCAGTCCATTAACACTGTCTTTGGGGAAACTGAGAAGGGCTTCTTTGGATCACATTGAGGCCTACGCTGATAAAGGAAATTTCATCCGTTCAAAACGTGAAAGAAGCTTTCTGAGAAAGTTCTTTCTGATCTGTGAGTTCATCTCACAGAGTTACAACCTCGGCCGCAAGAAGCAGTTTGCTAACACTCTTTCTTGGAATCTGCAAAGTGATATTTGGGAGCCTATTGGGGCCCATGGTGATAAAGGAATTATCCTCACATAATAACTAAAGAGAAGCTTTGTGAGAAACTGCATTGCCATGTGAATGCAACTCACAGAGTTACGCCAGTGTTTTTTGGGCCGTTTCTTAGGACTGTTTCCGTGGATTCCGAGAAGTGATATTTCAGATAACTTTGAAGAATAGAAGGAGAAAACTAATATACTCCAAGAGAAAGCGGAACCAAGCTTTCTGCGAAACTGCTTTGTGATATGTGAATTCATTTCACAGTGTTCTATCACCCTTTCTCGGGGCAGTTTCCTAGCACTCATTTTGAGGAATCTCAGATGTGATGTCTTGGATATCGTTGAATCGCATGCTGAATAAGGAACTATCCTCAGAGAACCTGCAGAGAAACCTTCTCAGAAACTTCTTTGTTGTGGGTGAATTCAGCCCACAGATGTCCATCATTGTTTCCACTGAGAAACTTGCTAGCAGAGTTTTCGCAGAATCTGCAATAGGACACACGGTGGCGCTCCAAGACCACAAATAACCTCGTCTTACTAAAGTGGGAAGCTTTCTGAGAAACCGCTTTGTGATGGTGAATTCAACTCACTAAGTTGCAGCTGTATTTCGTGGGGCCGTGGCCTAGCCCTATTTGTGTGGAATCTGAGAACAGATATTCCCGATCCCTTTGAAACAATGGGGCCAATGGAAACATCTTCCAATAAAAATGAGAAAGAAGCTTTCTGAGAAACTTCTTTCTGATCTGTGAGTTCATCTCACAGAGTTACCACCTCTGCCCAAAGAAGCAGATGGCTAACACTCTGTTCGTGTAATCTGCAAAATGATATTTGGGAGCCTATTGGGGCCCATGGTGATAAAGGAATTATCCTCACATAATAACTAAGAGAAGCTTTCTGAGAAACTGCATTGCCATGTGTGAATGCAACTCACAGAGTTATACGTTTCTCTTCAGTGATCAGTTTGTTAGCACAGTTTTCTGGAAATCTGCAATTAGATACTTCACAGCGCAATGAACATTACAGTGACAAAGGAAATATCCACAGATGAAAACTAGAAAGAAGCTTTCTTAGAAACTTCTTGGTGATGTGTGAATTCATCTCACAGAGTTACACTTATGTTTCGTGGAGCAGTCCATTAACACTGTCTTTGGGGAATCTGAGAAGGGCTTCTTTGGATCACATTGAGGCCTATGCTGATAAAGAAATTTCAATCGTTCAAAACGTGAAAGAAGCTTTCTGAGAAACTTCTTTCTGATCTGTGAGTTCATCTC
>NW_022143143.1:0-1581 GCF_007565055.1 Rhinopithecus roxellana | reverse complement strand
CTAAGAAAGCTCTTCTTTTGTTTCATCTGTGGATATTCCTTTGTCACTGTAATGTTCATTGCGCTATGAAGTATCTAATTGCAGATTTCCAGAAAACTGTGCTAAAAACAGATCACAGAAAGAAACGTGTAACTCTGTGAGTTGCATTCACACATGGCAATGCAGTTTCTCAGAAAGCTTCTCTTTAGTTATTATGTGAGGATATTCCCTTATCACCATGGGCCCAATAGGCTCCCAAATATCACTTTGCAGATTCCACGAAAAGAGTGTTAGCAAACTGCTTCTTGAGGCAGAGGTTGTAACTCTGTGAGATGAACTCACAGATCAAAGAAGTTTCTCAGAAAGCTTCTTCACGTTTTGAACGGATGAAATTTCCTTTATCAGCGTAGGCCTCAATGTGATCCAAAGAAGCCCTTCTCAGATTCCTCAAAGACAGTGTTAATGGACTGCTCCACGAAACATAAGTGTAACTCTGTGAGATGAATTCACACATCACCAAGAAGTTTCTAAGAAAGCTTCTTTCTTGTTTTCATCTGTGGATATTTCCTTGTCACTGTAATGTTCATTGCGCTATGAAGTATCTAATTGCAGATTTCCAGAAAACTGTGCTAACAAACAGATCACAGAAGAGAAACGTGTAACTCTGTGAGTTGCATTCACACATGGCAATGCAGTTTCTCAGAAAGCTTCTCTTTAGTTATTATGTGAGGATATTTCCCTTATCACCATGGGCCCCAATAGGCTCCCAAATATCACTTTGCAGATTCCACGAAAAGAGTGTTAGAAAACTGCTTTTGAGGCAGAGGTTGGTAACTCTGTGAGATGAACTCACAGATCAGAAAGAAGTTTCCAGAAAGCTTCTTTCACGTTGTGAACGGATGAAATTTCCTCTTATCAGCGTAGGCCTCAATGTGATCCAAAGAAGCCTTCTCAGATTCCTCAAAGACAGTGTTAATGGACTGCTCCACGAAACATAAGTGTAACTCTGTGAGATGAATTCACACATCACCAAGAAGTTTCTAAGAAAGCTTCTTTCTTAGTTTTCATCTGTGGATATTCCTTTGTCACTGTAATGTTCATTGCGCTATGAAGTATCTAATTGCAGATTTCCAGAAAACTGTGCTAACAAACAGATCACAGAAGAGAAACGTGTAACTCTGTGAGTTGCATTCACACATGGCAATGCAGTTTCTCAGAAAGCTTCTCTTTAGTTATTATGTGAGGATATTCCCTTATCACCATGGGCCCCAATAGGCTCCCAAATATCACTTTGCAGATTCCACGAAAAGAGTGTTAGCAAACTGCTTCTTGAGGCAGAGGTTGTAACTCTGTGAGATGAACTCACAGATCAGAAAGAAGTTCTCAGAAAGCTTCTTTCACGTTTTGAACGGATGAATTTCCTTTATCAGCGTAGGCCTCAATGTGATCCAAAGAAGCCCTTCTCAGATTCCTCAAAGACAGTGTTAATGGACTGCTCCACGAAACATAAGTGTAACTCTGTGAGATGAATTCACACATCACCAAGAAGTTCTAAGAAAGCTTTTCTTGTTTCATCTGTGGATATTTCCTTTGTCACTGTAA
>NW_022143142.1:0-3500 GCF_007565055.1 Rhinopithecus roxellana | reverse complement strand
TGGCGGCATAGGGTTTGGGTTAGGGTTAGGGTTAGGGTTAGGGTTAGGTTAGGGTTAGGGTTAGGTTAGGGTTAGGGTTAGGGTTAGGGTGAGTGTCAGGGTTCGGCCCCGCCCACCGCCCGGGACATGCCACGCCCCCGTCCCGCCCCCAGCCGCCTCCTGGCCACGCCCCCCCGGCGGGCGGGGGCCCCGGCCGGCGGCGCGCGACTTACCTTCCGCGAAGCGGTTCCCGGCGGCCGCTAGGCCCGCGCCCAGCGCCATTTTTTCGCCCTCGGGCCGCCCGGAAACGCCCCCTGGCGGCATAGGGTTTGGGTTAGGGTTAGGGTTAGGGTTAGGGTTTTAGGGTTAGGGTAGGGTTAGGGTGGAGTGTCAGGGTTCGGCCCCGCCCACCGCCCGGGACATGCCACGCCCCCGTCCCGCCCCCAGCCGCCTCCTGGCCACGCCCCCCCGGCGGGCGGGGGCCCCGGCCGGCGGCGCGCGACTTACCTTCCGCGAAGCGGTTCCCGGCGGCCGCTAGGCCCGCGCCCAGCGCCATTTTTTCGCCCTCGGGCCGCCGGAAACGCCCCCTGGCGGCATAGGGTTTGGGTTAGGGTTAGGGGGGTTAGGGTTAGGGTTAGGTTAGGGTTAGGGTTAGGGTTAGGGTTAGGGTGAGTGTCAGGGTTCGGCCCCGCCCACCGCCCGGGACATGCCACGCCCCCGTCCCGCCCCCAGCCGCCTCCTGGCCACGCCCCCCCGGCGGGCGGGGGCCCCGGCCGGCGCGCGCGACTTACCTTCCGCGAAGCGGTTCCCGGCGGCCGCTAGGCCCGCGCCCAGCGCCATTTTTTCGCCCTCGGGCCGCCGGAAACGCCCCCTGGCGGCATAGGGTTTGGGGGTTAGGGTTAGGGTTTAGGGTTAGGGTTAGGGTTAGGGTTAGGGTTAGGGTGAGTGTCAGGGTTCGGCCCCGCCCACCGCCCGGGACATGCCACGCCCCCGTCCCGCCCCCAGCCGCCTCCTGGCCACGCCCCCCCGGGCGGGGGCCCCGGCCGGCGGCGCGCGACTTACCTTCCGCGAAGCGGTTCCCGGCGGCCGCTAGGCCCGCGCCCAGCGCCATTTTTTCGCCCTCGGGCCGCCGGAAACGCCCCCTGGCGGCATAGGGTTTGGGTTAGGGTTAGGGTTAGGGTTAGGTTAGGGTTAGGGTTAGGGTTAGGGTTAGGGTGAGTGTCAGGGTTCGGCCCCGCCCACCGCCCGGGACATGCCACGCCCCCGTCCCGCCCCCAGCCGCCTCCTGGCCACGCCCCCCCGGCGGGCGGGGGCCCCGGCCGGCGGCGCGCGACTTACCTTCCGCGAAGCGGTTCCCGGCGGCCGCTAGGCCCGCGCCCAGCGCCATTTTTTCGCCCTCGGGCCGCTCGGAAACGCCCCCTGGCGGCATAGGGTTTGGGTTAGGGTTAGGGTTAGGGTTAGGGTTAGGGTTAGGGTTAGGGTTAGGTTAGGGTTAGGGTTAGGGTGAGTGTCAGGGTTCGGCCCCGCCCACCGCCCGGGACATGCCACGCCCCCGTCCCGCCCCCAGCCGCCTCCTGGCCACGCCCCCCCGGCGGGCGGGGGCCCCGGCCGGCGGCGCGCGACTTACCTTCCGCGAAGCGGTTCCCGGCGGCCGCTAGGCCCGCGCCCAGCGCCATTTTTTCGCCCTCGGGCCGCCGGAAACGCCCCCTGGCGGCATAGGGTTTGGGTTAGGGTTAGGGTTAGGGTTAGGGTTAGTGGGTTAGGGTTAGGGTTAGGGTTAGGGTAGTGTCAGGGTTCGGCCCCGCCCACCGCCCGGGACATGCCACGCCCCGTCCCGCCCCCAGCCGCCTCCTGGCCACGCCCCCCCGGCGGGCGGGGCCCCGGCCGGCGGCGCGCGACTTACCTTCCGCGAAGCGGTTCCCGGCGGCCGCTAGGCCGCGCCCAGCGCCATTTTTTCGCCCTCGGGCCGCGGAAACGCCCGGCGGTAGGCGTAGGGTTTGGGTTAGGGTTAGGGTTAGGGTTAGGGTTAGGGTTAGGGTTAGGGTTAGGGTTAGGGTGAGTGTCAGGGTTCGGCCCCGCCCACCGCCCGGGACATGCCACGCCCCCGTCCCGCCCCCAGCCGCCTCCTGGCCACGCCCCCCGGCGGGCGGGGGCCCCGGCCGGCGGCGCGCGACTTACCTTCCGCGAAGCGGTTCCCGGCGGCCGCTAGGCCCGCGCCCAGCGCCATTTTTTCGCCCTCGGGCCGCTCGGAAACGCCCCCTGGCGGCATAGGGTTTGGGTTAGGGTTAGGGTTAGGGTTAGGGTTTTGGGTTAGGGTTAGGGTGGAGTGTCAGGGTTCGGCCCCGCCCACCGCCCGGGACATGCCACGCCCCCGTCCCGCCCCCAGCCGCCTCCTGGCCACGCCCCCCCGGGCGGGGGCCCCGGCCGGCGGCGCGCGACTTACCTTCCGCGAAGCGGTTCCCGGCGGCCGCTAGGCCCGCGCCCAGCGCCATTTTTTCGCCCTCGGGCCGCCGGAAACGCCCCCTGGCGGCATAGGGTTTGGGTTAGGGTTAGGGTTAGGGTTAGGGTTAGTTAGGGTTAGGGTTAGGGTTAGGGTTAGGGTAGGGTTAGGGTGAGTGTCAGGGTTCGGCCCCGCCCACCGCCCGGGACATGCCACGCCCCCGTCCCGCCCCCAGCCGCCTCCTGGCCACGCCCCCCCGGCGGGCGGGGGCCCCGGCCGGCGGCGCGCGACTTACCTTCCGCGAAGCGGTTCCCGGCGGCCGCTAGGCCCGCGCCCAGCGCCATTTTTTCGCCCTCGGGCCGCTCGGAAACGCCCCCTGGCGGCATAGGGTTTGGGTTAGGGTTAGGGTTAGGGTTAGGGTTAGGTTAGGGTTAGGGTTAGGGTTAGGGTGGTCAGGGTTCGGCCCCGCCCACCGCCCGGGACATGCCACGCCCCCGTCCCGCCCCCAGCCGCCTCCTGGCCACGCCCCCCCGGCGGGCGGGGGCCCCGGCCGGCGGCGCGCGACTTACCTTCCGCGAAGCGGTTCCCGGCGGCCGCTAGGCCCGCGCCCAGCGCCATTTTTTCGCCCTCGGGCCGCTCGGAAACGCCCCCTGGCGTAGGGTTTGGGTTAGGGTTAGGGTTAGGGTTAGGGTTAGGGTTAGGTTAGGGTTAGGGTTAGGGAGGGTTAGGGTGAGTGTCAGGGTTCGGCCCCGCCCACCGCCCGGGACATGCCACGCCCCCGTCCCGCCCCCAGCCGCCTCCTGGCCACGCCCCCCCGGCGGGCGGGGGCCCCGGCCGGCGGCGCGCGACTTACCTTCCGCGAAGCGGTTCCCGGCGGCCGCTAGGCCCGCGCCCAGCGCCATTTTTTCGCCCTCGGGCCGCTCGGAAACGCCCCCTGGCGGCATAGGGTTTGGGTTAGGGTTAGGGTTAGGGTTAGGTTAGGGTTAGGGTTAGGGTTAGGGTTAGGGTGAGTGTCAGGGTTCGGCCCCGCCCACCGCCCGGGACATGCCACGCCCCCGTCCCGCCCCCAGCCGCCTCCTGG
>NW_022143141.1:0-29009 GCF_007565055.1 Rhinopithecus roxellana | reverse complement strand
GTAAGGTTCATTGCGCTATGAAGTATCTAATTGCAGATTTCCAGAAAACTGTGCTAACAAACTGATCACTGAAGAGAAACGTGTAACTCTGTGAGTTGCATTCACACATGGCAATGCAGTTTCTCAGAAAGCTTCTCTTAGTTATTATGTGAGGATAATTCCTTTATCACCATGGGCCTCAATAGGCTCCCAAATATCACTTTGCAGATTCCACCAAAAAAGTGTTAGCAAACTGCTTCTTAAGGCAGAGGTTGTAACTCTGTGAGATGAACTCACAGATCAGAAAGAAGTTTCTCAGAAAGCTTCTTTCACGTTTTGAACGGATGAAATTTCCTTTATCAGCGTAGGCCTCAATGTGATCCAAAGAAGCCCTTCTCAGTTTCCCCAAAGACAGTGTTAATGGACTGCTCCACGAAACATAAGTGTAACTCTGTGAGATGAATTCACACATCACCAAGAAGTTTCTAAGAAAGCTTCTTTCTAGTTTTCATCTGTGGAAATTTCCTTTGTCACTGTAATGTTCATTGCGCTATGAAGTATCTAATTGCAGATTTCCAGAAAACTGTGCTAACAAACTGATCACTGAAGAGAAACGTGTAACTCTGTGAGTTGCATTCACACATGGCAATGCAGTTTCTCAGAAAGCTTCTCTTTAGTTATTATGTGAGGATAATTCCTTTATCACCATGGGCCTCAATAGGCTCCCAAATATCACTTTGCAGATTCCACCAAAAAAGTGTTAGCAAACTGCTTCTTAAGGCAGAGGTTGTAACTCTGTGAGATGAACTCACAGATCAGAAAGAAGTTTCTCAGAAAGCTTCTTTCACGTTTTGAACGGATGAAATTTCCTTTATCAGCGTAGGCCTCAATGTGATCCAAAGAAGCCCTTCTCAGTTTCCCCAAAGACAGTGTTAATGGACTGCTCCACGAAACATAAGTGTAACTCTGTGAGATGAATTCACACATCACCAAGAAGTTTCTAAGAAAGCTTCTTTCTAGTTTTCATCTGTGGAAATTTCCTTTGTCACTGTAATGTTCATTGCGCTATGAAGTATCTAATTGCAGATTTCCAGAAAACTGTGCTAACAAACTGATCACTGAAGAGAAACGTGTAACTCTGTGAGTTGCATTCACACATGGCAATGCAGTTTCTCAGAAAGCTTCTCTTAGTTATTATGTGAGGATAATTCCTTTATCACCATGGGCCTCAATAGGCTCCCAAATATCACTTTGCAGATTCCACCAAAAAAGTGTTAGCAAACTGCTTCTTAAGGCAGAGGTTGTAACTCTGTGAGATGAACTCACAGATCAGAAAGAAGTTTCTCAGAAAGCTTCTTTCACGTTTTGAACGGATGAAATTTCCTTTATCAGCGTAGGCCTCAATGTGATCCAAAGAAGCCCTTCTCAGTTTCCCCAAAGACAGTGTTAATGGACTGCTCCACGAAACATAAGTGTAACTCTGTGAGATGAATTCACACATCACCAAGAAGTTTCTAAGAAAGCTTCTTTCTAGTTTTCATCTGTGGAAATTTCCTTTGTCACTGTAATGTTCATTGCGCTATGAAGTATCTAATTGCAGATTTCCAGAAAACTGTGCTAACAAACTGATCACTGAAGAGAAACGTGTAACTCTGTGAGTTGCATTCACACATGGCAATGCAGTTTCTCAGAAAGCTTCTCTTTAGTTATTATGTGAGGATATTCCTTTATCACCATGGGCCTCAATAGGCTCCCAAATATCACTTTGCAGATTCCACCAAAAAGAGTGTTAGCAAACTGCTTCTTAAGGCAGAGGTTGTAACTCTGTGAGATGAACTCACAGATCAGAAAGAAGTTTCTCAGAAAGCTTCTTTCACGTTTTGAACGGATGAAATTTCCTTTATCAGCGTAGGCCTCAATGTGATCCAAAGAAGCCCTTCTCAGTTTCCCCAAAGACAGTGTTAATGGACTGCTCCACGAAACATAAGTGTAACTCTGTGAGATGAATTCACACATCACCAAGAAGTTTCTAAGAAAGCTTCTTTCTAGTTTTCATCTGTGGAAATTTCCTTTGTCACTGTAATGTTCATTGCGCTATGAAGTATCTAATTGCAGATTTCCAGAAAACTGTGCTAACAAACTGATCACTGAAGAGAAACGTGTAACTCTGTGAGTTGCATTCACACATGGCAATGCAGTTTCTCAGAAAGCTTCTCTTAGTTATTATGTGAGGATAATTCCTTTATCACCATGGGCCTCAATAGGCTCCCAAATATCACTTTGCAGATTCCACCAAAAAAGTGTTAGCAAACTGCTTCTTAAGGCAGAGGTTGTAACTCTGTGAGATGAACTCACAGATCAGAAAGAAGTTTCTCAGAAAGCTTCTTTCACGTTTTGAACGGATGAAATTTCCTTTATCAGCGTAGGCCTCAATGTGATCCAAAGAAGCCCTTCTCAGTTTCCCCAAAGACAGTGTTAATGGACTGCTCCACGAAACATAAGTGTAACTCTGTGAGATGAATTCACACATCACCAAGAAGTTTCTAAGAAAGCTTCTTTCTAGTTTTCATCTGTGGAAATTTCCTTTGTCACTGTAATGTTCATTGCGCTATGAAGTATCTAATTGCAGATTTCCAGAAAACTGTGCTAACAAACTGATCACTGAAGAGAAACGTGTAACTCTGTGAGTTGCATTCACACATGGCAATGCAGTTTCTCAGAAAGCTTCTCTTAGTTATTATGTGAGGATAATTCCTTTATCACCATGGGCCTCAATAGGCTCCCAAATATCACTTTGCAGATTCCACCAAAAAAGTGTTAGCAAACTGCTTCTTAAGGCAGAGGTTGTAACTCTGTGAGATGAACTCACAGATCAGAAAGAAGTTTCTCAGAAAGCTTCTTTCACGTTTTGAACGGATGAAATTTCCTTTATCAGCGTAGGCCTCAATGTGATCCAAAGAAGCCCTTCTCAGTTTCCCCAAAGACAGTGTTAATGGACTGCTCCACGAAACATAAGTGTAACTCTGTGAGATGAATTCACACATCACCAAGAAGTTTCTAAGAAAGCTTCTTTCTAGTTTTCATCTGTGGAAATTTCCTTTGTCACTGTAATGTTCATTGCGCTATGAAGTATCTAATTGCAGATTTCCAGAAAACTGTGCTAACAAACTGATCACTGAAGAGAAACGTGTAACTCTGTGAGTTGCATTCACACATGGCAATGCAGTTTCTCAGAAAGCTTCTCCTTAGTTATTATGTGAGGATAATTCCTTTATCACCATTGGCCTCAATAGGCTCCCAAATATCACTTTGCAGATTCCACCAAAAAAGTGTTAGCAAACTGCTTCTTAAGGCAGAGGTTGTAACTCTGTGAGATGAACTCACAGATCAGAAAGAAGTTTCTCAGAAAGCTTCTTTCACGTTTTGAACGGATGAAATTTCCTTTATCAGCGTAGGCCTCAATGTGATCCAAAGAAGCCCTTCTCAGTTTCCCCAAAGACAGTGTTAATGGACTGCTCCACGAAACATAAGTGTAACTCTGTGAGATGAATTCACACATCACCAAGAAGTTTCTAAGAAAGCTTCTTTCTAGTTTTCATCTGTGGAAATTTCCTTTGTCACTGTAATGTTCATTGCGCTATGAAGTATCTAATTGCAGATTTCCAGAAAACTGTGCTAACAAACTGATCACTGAAGAGAAACGTGTAACTCTGTGAGTTGCATTCACACATGGCAATGCAGTTTCTCAGAAAGCTTCTCTTAGTTATTATGTGAGGATAATTCCTTTATCACCATGGGCCTCAATAGGCTCCCAAATATCACTTTGCAGATTCCACCAAAAAAGTGTTAGCAAACTGCTTCTTAAGGCAGAGGTTGTAACTCTGTGAGATGAACTCACAGATCAGAAAGAAGTTTCTCAGAAAGCTTCTTTCACGTTTTGAACGGATGAAATTTCCTTTATCAGCGTAGGCCTCAATGTGATCCAAAGAAGCCCTTCTCAGTTTCCCCAAAGACAGTGTTAATGGACTGCTCCACGAAACATAAGTGTAACTCTGTGAGATGAATTCACACATCACCAAGAAGTTTCTAAGAAAGCTTCTTTCTAGTTTTCATCTGTGGAAATTTCCTTTGTCACTGTAATGTTCATTGCGCTATGAAGTATCTAATTGCAGATTTCCAGAAAACTGTGCTAACAAACTGATCACTGAAGAGAAACGTGTAACTCTGTGAGTTGCATTCACACATGGCAATGCAGTTTCTCAGAAAGCTTCTCTTAGTTATTATGTGAGGATAATTCCTTTATCACCATGGGCCTCAATAGGCTCCCAAATATCACTTTGCAGATTCCACCAAAAAAGTGTTAGCAAACTGCTTCTTAAGGCAGAGGTTGTAACTCTGTGAGATGAACTCACAGATCAGAAAGAAGTTTCTCAGAAAGCTTCTTTCACGTTTTGAACGGATGAAATTTCCTTTATCAGCGTAGGCCTCAATGTGATCCAAAGAAGCCCTTCTCAGTTTCCCCAAAGACAGTGTTAATGGACTGCTCCACGAAACATAAGTGTAACTCTGTGAGATGAATTCACACATCACCAAGAAGTTTCTAAGAAAGCTTCTTTCTAGTTTTCATCTGTGGAAATTTCCTTTGTCACTGTAATGTTCATTGCGCTATGAAGTATCTAATTGCAGATTTCCAGAAAACTGTGCTAACAAACTGATCACTGAAGAGAAACGTGTAACTCTGTGAGTTGCATTCACACATGGCAATGCAGTTTCTCAGAAAGCTTCTCCTTAGTTATTATGTGAGGATAATTCCTTTATCACCATGGGCCTCAATAGGCTCCCAAATATCACTTTGCAGATTCCACCAAAAAAGTGTTAGCAAACTGCTTCTTAAGGCAGAGGTTGTAACTCTGTGAGATGAACTCACAGATCAGAAAGAAGTTTCTCAGAAAGCTTCTTTCACGTTTTGAACGGATGAAATTTCCTTTATCAGCGTAGGCCTCAATGTGATCCAAAGAAGCCCTTCTCAGTTTCCCCAAAGACAGTGTTAATGGACTGCTCCACGAAACATAAGTGTAACTCTGTGAGATGAATTCACACATCACCAAGAAGTTTCTAAGAAAGCTTCTTTCTAGTTTTCATCTGTGGAAATTTCCTTTGTCACTGTAATGTTCATTGCGCTATGAAGTATCTAATTGCAGATTTCCAGAAAACTGTGCTAACAAACTGATCACTGAAGAGAAACGTGTAACTCTGTGAGTTGCATTCACACATGGCAATGCAGTTTCTCAGAAAGCTTCTCTTAGTTATTATGTGAGGATAATTCCTTTATCACCATGGGCCTCAATAGGCTCCCAAATATCACTTTGCAGATTCCACCAAAAAAGTGTTAGCAAACTGCTTCTTAAGGCAGAGGTTGTAACTCTGTGAGATGAACTCACAGATCAGAAAGAAGTTTCTCAGAAAGCTTCTTTCACGTTTTGAACGGATGAAATTTCCTTTATCAGCGTAGGCCTCAATGTGATCCAAAGAAGCCCTTCTCAGTTTCCCCAAAGACAGTGTTAATGGACTGCTCCACGAAACATAAGTGTAACTCTGTGAGATGAATTCACACATCACCAAGAAGTTTCTAAGAAAGCTTCTTTCTAGTTTTCATCTGTGGAAATTTCCTTTGTCACTGTAATGTTCATTGCGCTATGAAGTATCTAATTGCAGATTTCCAGAAAACTGTGCTAACAAACTGATCACTGAAGAGAAACGTGTAACTCTGTGAGTTGCATTCACACATGGCAATGCAGTTTCTCAGAAAGCTTCTCTTAGTTATTATGTGAGGATAATTCCTTTATCACCATGGGCCTCAATAGGCTCCCAAATATCACTTTGCAGATTCCACCAAAAAAGTGTTAGCAAACTGCTTCTTAAGGCAGAGGTTGTAACTCTGTGAGATGAACTCACAGATCAGAAAGAAGTTTCTCAGAAAGCTTCTTTCACGTTTTGAACGGATGAAATTTCCTTTATCAGCGTAGGCCTCAATGTGATCCAAAGAAGCCCTTCTCAGTTTCCCCAAAGACAGTGTTAATGGACTGCTCCACGAAACATAAGTGTAACTCTGTGAGATGAATTCACACATCACCAAGAAGTTTCTAAGAAAGCTTCTTTCTAGTTTTCATCTGTGGAAATTTCCTTTGTCACTGTAATGTTCATTGCGCTATGAAGTATCTAATTGCAGATTTCCAGAAAACTGTGCTAACAAACTGATCACTGAAGAGAAACGTGTAACTCTGTGAGTTGCATTCACACATGGCAATGCAGTTTCTCAGAAAGCTTCTCCTTAGTTATTATGTGAGGATAATTCCTTTATCACCATTGGCCTCAATAGGCTCCCAAATATCACTTTGCAGATTCCACCAAAAAAGTGTTAGCAAACTGCTTCTTAAGGCAGAGGTTGTAACTCTGTGAGATGAACTCACAGATCAGAAAGAAGTTTCTCAGAAAGCTTCTTTCACGTTTTGAACGGATGAAATTTCCTTTATCAGCGTAGGCCTCAATGTGATCCAAAGAAGCCCTTCTCAGTTTCCCCAAAGACAGTGTTAATGGACTGCTCCACGAAACATAAGTGTAACTCTGTGAGATGAATTCACACATCACCAAGAAGTTTCTAAGAAAGCTTCTTTCTAGTTTTCATCTGTGGAAATTTCCTTTGTCACTGTAATGTTCATTGCGCTATGAAGTATCTAATTGCAGATTTCCAGAAAACTGTGCTAACAAACTGATCACTGAAGAGAAACGTGTAACTCTGTGAGTTGCATTCACACATGGCAATGCAGTTTCTCAGAAAGCTTCTCTTAGTTATTATGTGAGGATAATTCCTTTATCACCATGGGCCTCAATAGGCTCCCAAATATCACTTTGCAGATTCCACCAAAAAAGTGTTAGCAAACTGCTTCTTAAGGCAGAGGTTGTAACTCTGTGAGATGAACTCACAGATCAGAAAGAAGTTTCTCAGAAAGCTTCTTTCACGTTTTGAACGGATGAAATTTCCTTTATCAGCGTAGGCCTCAATGTGATCCAAAGAAGCCCTTCTCAGTTTCCCCAAAGACAGTGTTAATGGACTGCTCCACGAAACATAAGTGTAACTCTGTGAGATGAATTCACACATCACCAAGAAGTTTCTAAGAAAGCTTCTTTCTAGTTTTCATCTGTGGAAATTTCCTTTGTCACTGTAATGTTCATTGCGCTATGAAGTATCTAATTGCAGATTTCCAGAAAACTGTGCTAACAAACTGATCACTGAAGAGAAACGTGTAACTCTGTGAGTTGCATTCACACATGGCAATGCAGTTTCTCAGAAAGCTTCTCTTAGTTATTATGTGAGGATAATTCCTTTATCACCATTGGCCTCAATAGGCTCCCAAATATCACTTTGCAGATTCCACCAAAAAAGTGTTAGCAAACTGCTTCTTAAGGCAGAGGTTGTAACTCTGTGAGATGAACTCACAGATCAGAAAGAAGTTTCTCAGAAAGCTTCTTTCACGTTTTGAACGGATGAAATTTCCTTTATCAGCGTAGGCCTCAATGTGATCCAAAGAAGCCCTTCTCAGTTTCCCCAAAGACAGTGTTAATGGACTGCTCCACGAAACATAAGTGTAACTCTGTGAGATGAATTCACACATCACCAAGAAGTTTCTAAGAAAGCTTCTTTCTAGTTTTCATCTGTGGAAATTTCCTTTGTCACTGTAATGTTCATTGCGCTATGAAGTATCTAATTGCAGATTTCCAGAAAACTGTGCTAACAAACTGATCACTGAAGAGAAACGTGTAACTCTGTGAGTTGCATTCACACATGGCAATGCAGTTTCTCAGAAAGCTTCTCCTTAGTTATTATGTGAGGATAATTCCTTTATCACCATGGGCCTCAATAGGCTCCCAAATATCACTTTGCAGATTCCACCAAAAAAGTGTTAGCAAACTGCTTCTTAAGGCAGAGGTTGTAACTCTGTGAGATGAACTCACAGATCAGAAAGAAGTTTCTCAGAAAGCTTCTTTCACGTTTTGAACGGATGAAATTTCCTTTATCAGCGTAGGCCTCAATGTGATCCAAAGAAGCCCTTCTCAGTTTCCCCAAAGACAGTGTTAATGGACTGCTCCACGAAACATAAGTGTAACTCTGTGAGATGAATTCACACATCACCAAGAAGTTTCTAAGAAAGCTTCTTTCTAGTTTTCATCTGTGGAAATTTCCTTTGTCACTGTAATGTTCATTGCGCTATGAAGTATCTAATTGCAGATTTCCAGAAAACTGTGCTAACAAACTGATCACTGAAGAGAAACGTGTAACTCTGTGAGTTGCATTCACACATGGCAATGCAGTTTCTCAGAAAGCTTCTCCTTAGTTATTATGTGAGGATAATTCCTTTATCACCATTGGCCTCAATAGGCTCCCAAATATCACTTTGCAGATTCCACCAAAAAAGTGTTAGCAAACTGCTTCTTAAGGCAGAGGTTGTAACTCTGTGAGATGAACTCACAGATCAGAAAGAAGTTTCTCAGAAAGCTTCTTTCACGTTTTGAACGGATGAAATTTCCTTTATCAGCGTAGGCCTCAATGTGATCCAAAGAAGCCCTTCTCAGTTTCCCCAAAGACAGTGTTAATGGACTGCTCCACGAAACATAAGTGTAACTCTGTGAGATGAATTCACACATCACCAAGAAGTTTCTAAGAAAGCTTCTTTCTAGTTTTCATCTGTGGAAATTTCCTTTGTCACTGTAATGTTCATTGCGCTATGAAGTATCTAATTGCAGATTTCCAGAAAACTGTGCTAACAAACTGATCACTGAAGAGAAACGTGTAACTCTGTGAGTTGCATTCACACATGGCAATGCAGTTTCTCAGAAAGCTTCTCTTAGTTATTATGTGAGGATAATTCCTTTATCACCATGGGCCTCAATAGGCTCCCAAATATCACTTTGCAGATTCCACCAAAAAAGTGTTAGCAAACTGCTTCTTAAGGCAGAGGTTGTAACTCTGTGAGATGAACTCACAGATCAGAAAGAAGTTTCTCAGAAAGCTTCTTTCACGTTTTGAACGGATGAAATTTCCTTTATCAGCGTAGGCCTCAATGTGATCCAAAGAAGCCCTTCTCAGTTTCCCCAAAGACAGTGTTAATGGACTGCTCCACGAAACATAAGTGTAACTCTGTGAGATGAATTCACACATCACCAAGAAGTTTCTAAGAAAGCTTCTTTCTAGTTTTCATCTGTGGAAATTTCCTTTGTCACTGTAATGTTCATTGCGCTATGAAGTATCTAATTGCAGATTTCCAGAAAACTGTGCTAACAAACTGATCACTGAAGAGAAACGTGTAACTCTGTGAGTTGCATTCACACATGGCAATGCAGTTTCTCAGAAAGCTTCTCTTAGTTATTATGTGAGGATAATTCCTTTATCACCATGGGCCTCAATAGGCTCCCAAATATCACTTTGCAGATTCCACCAAAAAAGTGTTAGCAAACTGCTTCTTAAGGCAGAGGTTGTAACTCTGTGAGATGAACTCACAGATCAGAAAGAAGTTTCTCAGAAAGCTTCTTTCACGTTTTGAACGGATGAAATTTCCTTTATCAGCGTAGGCCTCAATGTGATCCAAAGAAGCCCTTCTCAGTTTCCCCAAAGACAGTGTTAATGGACTGCTCCACGAAACATAAGTGTAACTCTGTGAGATGAATTCACACATCACCAAGAAGTTTCTAAGAAAGCTTCTTTCTAGTTTTCATCTGTGGAAATTTCCTTTGTCACTGTAATGTTCATTGCGCTATGAAGTATCTAATTGCAGATTTCCAGAAAACTGTGCTAACAAACTGATCACTGAAGAGAAACGTGTAACTCTGTGAGTTGCATTCACACATGGCAATGCAGTTTCTCAGAAAGCTTCTCTTAGTTATTATGTGAGGATAATTCCTTTATCACCATGGGCCTCAATAGGCTCCCAAATATCACTTTGCAGATTCCACCAAAAAAGTGTTAGCAAACTGCTTCTTAAGGCAGAGGTTGTAACTCTGTGAGATGAACTCACAGATCAGAAAGAAGTTTCTCAGAAAGCTTCTTTCACGTTTTGAACGGATGAAATTTCCTTTATCAGCGTAGGCCTCAATGTGATCCAAAGAAGCCCTTCTCAGTTTCCCCAAAGACAGTGTTAATGGACTGCTCCACGAAACATAAGTGTAACTCTGTGAGATGAATTCACACATCACCAAGAAGTTTCTAAGAAAGCTTCTTTCTAGTTTTCATCTGTGGAAATTTCCTTTGTCACTGTAATGTTCATTGCGCTATGAAGTATCTAATTGCAGATTTCCAGAAAACTGTGCTAACAAACTGATCACTGAAGAGAAACGTGTAACTCTGTGAGTTGCATTCACACATGGCAATGCAGTTTCTCAGAAAGCTTCTCCTTAGTTATTATGTGAGGATAATTCCTTTATCACCATTGGCCTCAATAGGCTCCCAAATATCACTTTGCAGATTCCACCAAAAAAGTGTTAGCAAACTGCTTCTTAAGGCAGAGGTTGTAACTCTGTGAGATGAACTCACAGATCAGAAAGAAGTTTCTCAGAAAGCTTCTTTCACGTTTTGAACGGATGAAATTTCCTTTATCAGCGTAGGCCTCAATGTGATCCAAAGAAGCCCTTCTCAGTTTCCCCAAAGACAGTGTTAATGGACTGCTCCACGAAACATAAGTGTAACTCTGTGAGATGAATTCACACATCACCAAGAAGTTTCTAAGAAAGCTTCTTTCTAGTTTTCATCTGTGGAAATTTCCTTTGTCACTGTAATGTTCATTGCGCTATGAAGTATCTAATTGCAGATTTCCAGAAAACTGTGCTAACAAACTGATCACTGAAGAGAAACGTGTAACTCTGTGAGTTGCATTCACACATGGCAATGCAGTTTCTCAGAAAGCTTCTCTTAGTTATTATGTGAGGATAATTCCTTTATCACCATGGGCCTCAATAGGCTCCCAAATATCACTTTGCAGATTCCACCAAAAAAGTGTTAGCAAACTGCTTCTTAAGGCAGAGGTTGTAACTCTGTGAGATGAACTCACAGATCAGAAAGAAGTTTCTCAGAAAGCTTCTTTCACGTTTTGAACGGATGAAATTTCCTTTATCAGCGTAGGCCTCAATGTGATCCAAAGAAGCCCTTCTCAGTTTCCCCAAAGACAGTGTTAATGGACTGCTCCACGAAACATAAGTGTAACTCTGTGAGATGAATTCACACATCACCAAGAAGTTTCTAAGAAAGCTTCTTTCTAGTTTTCATCTGTGGAAATTTCCTTTGTCACTGTAATGTTCATTGCGCTATGAAGTATCTAATTGCAGATTTCCAGAAAACTGTGCTAACAAACTGATCACTGAAGAGAAACGTGTAACTCTGTGAGTTGCATTCACACATGGCAATGCAGTTTCTCAGAAAGCTTCTCCTTAGTTATTATGTGAGGATAATTCCTTTATCACCATTGGCCTCAATAGGCTCCCAAATATCACTTTGCAGATTCCACCAAAAAAGTGTTAGCAAACTGCTTCTTAAGGCAGAGGTTGTAACTCTGTGAGATGAACTCACAGATCAGAAAGAAGTTTCTCAGAAAGCTTCTTTCACGTTTTGAACGGATGAAATTTCCTTTATCAGCGTAGGCCTCAATGTGATCCAAAGAAGCCCTTCTCAGTTTCCCCAAAGACAGTGTTAATGGACTGCTCCACGAAACATAAGTGTAACTCTGTGAGATGAATTCACACATCACCAAGAAGTTTCTAAGAAAGCTTCTTTCTAGTTTTCATCTGTGGAAATTTCCTTTGTCACTGTAATGTTCATTGCGCTATGAAGTATCTAATTGCAGATTTCCAGAAAACTGTGCTAACAAACTGATCACTGAAGAGAAACGTGTAACTCTGTGAGTTGCATTCACACATGGCAATGCAGTTTCTCAGAAAGCTTCTCCTTAGTTATTATGTGAGGATAATTCCTTTATCACCATTGGCCTCAATAGGCTCCCAAATATCACTTTGCAGATTCCACCAAAAAAGTGTTAGCAAACTGCTTCTTAAGGCAGAGGTTGTAACTCTGTGAGATGAACTCACAGATCAGAAAGAAGTTTCTCAGAAAGCTTCTTTCACGTTTTGAACGGATGAAATTTCCTTTATCAGCGTAGGCCTCAATGTGATCCAAAGAAGCCCTTCTCAGTTTCCCCAAAGACAGTGTTAATGGACTGCTCCACGAAACATAAGTGTAACTCTGTGAGATGAATTCACACATCACCAAGAAGTTTCTAAGAAAGCTTCTTTCTAGTTTTCATCTGTGGAAATTTCCTTTGTCACTGTAATGTTCATTGCGCTATGAAGTATCTAATTGCAGATTTCCAGAAAACTGTGCTAACAAACTGATCACTGAAGAGAAACGTGTAACTCTGTGAGTTGCATTCACACATGGCAATGCAGTTTCTCAGAAAGCTTCTCCTTAGTTATTATGTGAGGATAATTCCTTTATCACCATGGGCCTCAATAGGCTCCCAAATATCACTTTGCAGATTCCACCAAAAAAGTGTTAGCAAACTGCTTCTTAAGGCAGAGGTTGTAACTCTGTGAGATGAACTCACAGATCAGAAAGAAGTTTCTCAGAAAGCTTCTTTCACGTTTTGAACGGATGAAATTTCCTTTATCAGCGTAGGCCTCAATGTGATCCAAAGAAGCCCTTCTCAGTTTCCCCAAAGACAGTGTTAATGGACTGCTCCACGAAACATAAGTGTAACTCTGTGAGATGAATTCACACATCACCAAGAAGTTTCTAAGAAAGCTTCTTTCTAGTTTTCATCTGTGGAAATTTCCTTTGTCACTGTAATGTTCATTGCGCTATGAAGTATCTAATTGCAGATTTCCAGAAAACTGTGCTAACAAACTGATCACTGAAGAGAAACGTGTAACTCTGTGAGTTGCATTCACACATGGCAATGCAGTTTCTCAGAAAGCTTCTCCTTAGTTATTATGTGAGGATAATTCCTTTATCACCATGGGCCTCAATAGGCTCCCAAATATCACTTTGCAGATTCCACCAAAAAAGTGTTAGCAAACTGCTTCTTAAGGCAGAGGTTGTAACTCTGTGAGATGAACTCACAGATCAGAAAGAAGTTTCTCAGAAAGCTTCTTTCACGTTTTGAACGGATGAAATTTCCTTTATCAGCGTAGGCCTCAATGTGATCCAAAGAAGCCCTTCTCAGTTTCCCCAAAGACAGTGTTAATGGACTGCTCCACGAAACATAAGTGTAACTCTGTGAGATGAATTCACACATCACCAAGAAGTTTCTAAGAAAGCTTCTTTCTAGTTTTCATCTGTGGAAATTTCCTTTGTCACTGTAATGTTCATTGCGCTATGAAGTATCTAATTGCAGATTTCCAGAAAACTGTGCTAACAAACTGATCACTGAAGAGAAACGTGTAACTCTGTGAGTTGCATTCACACATGGCAATGCAGTTTCTCAGAAAGCTTCTCCTTAGTTATTATGTGAGGATAATTCCTTTATCACCATGGGCCTCAATAGGCTCCCAAATATCACTTTGCAGATTCCACCAAAAAAGTGTTAGCAAACTGCTTCTTAAGGCAGAGGTTGTAACTCTGTGAGATGAACTCACAGATCAGAAAGAAGTTTCTCAGAAAGCTTCTTTCACGTTTTGAACGGATGAAATTTCCTTTATCAGCGTAGGCCTCAATGTGATCCAAAGAAGCCCTTCTCAGTTTCCCCAAAGACAGTGTTAATGGACTGCTCCACGAAACATAAGTGTAACTCTGTGAGATGAATTCACACATCACCAAGAAGTTTCTAAGAAAGCTTCTTTCTAGTTTTCATCTGTGGAAATTTCCTTTGTCACTGTAATGTTCATTGCGCTATGAAGTATCTAATTGCAGATTTCCAGAAAACTGTGCTAACAAACTGATCACTGAAGAGAAACGTGTAACTCTGTGAGTTGCATTCACACATGGCAATGCAGTTTCTCAGAAAGCTTCTCTTTAGTTATTATGTGAGGATAATTCCTTTATCACCATGGGCCTCAATAGGCTCCCAAATATCACTTTGCAGATTCCACCAAAAAAGTGTTAGCAAACTGCTTCTTAAGGCAGAGGTTGTAACTCTGTGAGATGAACTCACAGATCAGAAAGAAGTTTCTCAGAAAGCTTCTTTCACGTTTTGAACGGATGAAATTTCCTTTATCAGCGTAGGCCTCAATGTGATCCAAAGAAGCCCTTCTCAGTTTCCCCAAAGACAGTGTTAATGGACTGCTCCACGAAACATAAGTGTAACTCTGTGAGATGAATTCACACATCACCAAGAAGTTTCTAAGAAAGCTTCTTTCTAGTTTTCATCTGTGGAAATTTCCTTTGTCACTGTAATGTTCATTGCGCTATGAAGTATCTAATTGCAGATTTCCAGAAAACTGTGCTAACAAACTGATCACTGAAGAGAAACGTGTAACTCTGTGAGTTGCATTCACACATGGCAATGCAGTTTCTCAGAAAGCTTCTCTTAGTTATTATGTGAGGATAATTCCTTTATCACCATGGGCCTCAATAGGCTCCCAAATATCACTTTGCAGATTCCACCAAAAAAGTGTTAGCAAACTGCTTCTTAAGGCAGAGGTTGTAACTCTGTGAGATGAACTCACAGATCAGAAAGAAGTTTCTCAGAAAGCTTCTTTCACGTTTTGAACGGATGAAATTTCCTTTATCAGCGTAGGCCTCAATGTGATCCAAAGAAGCCCTTCTCAGTTTCCCCAAAGACAGTGTTAATGGACTGCTCCACGAAACATAAGTGTAACTCTGTGAGATGAATTCACACATCACCAAGAAGTTTCTAAGAAAGCTTCTTTCTAGTTTTCATCTGTGGAAATTTCCTTTGTCACTGTAATGTTCATTGCGCTATGAAGTATCTAATTGCAGATTTCCAGAAAACTGTGCTAACAAACTGATCACTGAAGAGAAACGTGTAACTCTGTGAGTTGCATTCACACATGGCAATGCAGTTTCTCAGAAAGCTTCTCCTTAGTTATTATGTGAGGATAATTCCTTTATCACCATTGGCCTCAATAGGCTCCCAAATATCACTTTGCAGATTCCACCAAAAAAGTGTTAGCAAACTGCTTCTTAAGGCAGAGGTTGTAACTCTGTGAGATGAACTCACAGATCAGAAAGAAGTTTCTCAGAAAGCTTCTTTCACGTTTTGAACGGATGAAATTTCCTTTATCAGCGTAGGCCTCAATGTGATCCAAAGAAGCCCTTCTCAGTTTCCCCAAAGACAGTGTTAATGGACTGCTCCACGAAACATAAGTGTAACTCTGTGAGATGAATTCACACATCACCAAGAAGTTTCTAAGAAAGCTTCTTTCTAGTTTTCATCTGTGGAAATTTCCTTTGTCACTGTAATGTTCATTGCGCTATGAAGTATCTAATTGCAGATTTCCAGAAAACTGTGCTAACAAACTGATCACTGAAGAGAAACGTGTAACTCTGTGAGTTGCATTCACACATGGCAATGCAGTTTCTCAGAAAGCTTCTCTTAGTTATTATGTGAGGATAATTCCTTTATCACCATGGGCCTCAATAGGCTCCCAAATATCACTTTGCAGATTCCACCAAAAAAGTGTTAGCAAACTGCTTCTTAAGGCAGAGGTTGTAACTCTGTGAGATGAACTCACAGATCAGAAAGAAGTTTCTCAGAAAGCTTCTTTCACGTTTTGAACGGATGAAAATTTCCTTTATCAGCGTAGGCCTCAATGTGATCCAAAGAAGCCCTTCTCAGTTTCCCCAAAGACAGACAGTGTTAATGGACTGCTCCACGAAACATAAGTGTAACTCTGTGAGATGAATTCACACATCACCAAGAAGTTTCTAAGAAAGCTTCTTTCTAGTTTTCATCTGTGGAAATTTCCTTTGTCACTGTAATGTTCATTGCGCTAGTGAAGTATCTAATTGCAGATTTCCAGAAAACTGTGCTAACAAACTGATCACTGAAGAGAAACTCTGTGAGTTGCATTCACACATGGCAATGCAGTTTCTCAGAAAGCTTCTCTTAGTTATTATGTGAGGATAATTCCTTTATCACCATGGGCCTCAATAGGCTCCCAAATATCACTTTGCAGATTCCACCAAAAAGTGTTAGCAAACTGCTTCTTAAGGCAGAGGTTGTAACTCTGTGAGATGAACTCACAGATCAGAAAGAAGTTTCTCAGAAAGCTTCTTTCACGTTTTGAACGGATGAAATTTCCTTTATCAGCGTAGGCCTCAATGTGATCCAAAGAAGCCCTTCTCAGTTTCCCCAAAGACAGTGTTAATGGACTGCTCCACGAAACATAAGTGTAACTCTGTGAGATGAATTCACACATCACCAAGAAGTTTCTAAGAAAGCTTCTTTCTAGTTTTCATCTGTGGAAATTTCCTTTGTCACTGTAATGTTCATTGCGCTATGAAGTATCTAATTGCAGATTTCCAGAAAACTGTGCTAACAAACTGATCACTGAAGAGAAACGTGTAACTCTGTGAGTTGCATTCACACATGGCAATGCAGTTTCTCAGAAAGCTTCTCTTAGTTATTATGTGAGGATAATTCCTTTATCACCATGGGCCTCAATAGGCTCCCAAATATCACTTTGCAGATTCCACCAAAAAAGTGTTAGCAAACTGCTTCTTAAGGCAGAGGTTGTAACTCTGTGAGATGAACTCACAGATCAGAAAGAAGTTTCTCAGAAAGCTTCTTTCACGTTTTGAACGGATGAAATTTCCTTTATCAGCGTAGGCCTCAATGTGATCCAAAGAAGCCCTTCTCAGTTTCCCCAAAGACAGTGTTAATGGACTGCTCCACGAAACATAAGTGTAACTCTGTGAGATGAATTCACACATCACCAAGAAGTTTCTAAGAAAGCTTCTTTCTAGTTTTCATCTGTGGAAATTTCCTTTGTCACTGTAATGTTCATTGCGCTATGAAGTATCTAATTGCAGATTTCCAGAAAACTGTGCTAACAAACTGATCACTGAAGAGAAACGTGTAACTCTGTGAGTTGCATTCACACATGGCAATGCAGTTTCTCAGAAAGCTTCTCTTTAGTTATTATGTGAGGATAATTCCTTTATCACCATGGGCCTCAATAGGCTCCCAAATATCACTTTGCAGATTCCACCAAAAAAGTGTTAGCAAACTGCTTCTTAAGGCAGAGGTTGTAACTCTGTGAGATGAACTCACAGATCAGAAAGAAGTTTCTCAGAAAGCTTCTTTCACGTTTTGAACGGATGAAATTTCCTTTATCAGCGTAGGCCTCAATGTGATCCAAAGAAGCCCTTCTCAGTTTCCCCAAAGACAGTGTTAATGGACTGCTCCACGAAACATAAGTGTAACTCTGTGAGATGAATTCACACATCACCAAGAAGTTTCTAAGAAAGCTTCTTTCTAGTTTTCATCTGTGGAAATTTCCTTTGTCACTGTAATGTTCATTGCGCTATGAAGTATCTAATTGCAGATTTCCAGAAAACTGTGCTAACAAACTGATCACTGAAGAGAAACGTGTAACTCTGTGAGTTGCATTCACACATGGCAATGCAGTTTCTCAGAAAGCTTCTCCTTAGTTATTATGTGAGGATAATTCCTTTATCACCATGGGCCTCAATAGGCTCCCAAATATCACTTTGCAGATTCCACCAAAAAAGTGTTAGCAAACTGCTTCTTAAGGCAGAGGTTGTAACTCTGTGAGATGAACTCACAGATCAGAAAGAAGTTTCTCAGAAAGCTTCTTTCACGTTTTGAACGGATGAAATTTCCTTTATCAGCGTAGGCCTCAATGTGATCCAAAGAAGCCCTTCTCAGTTTCCCCAAAGACAGTGTTAATGGACTGCTCCACGAAACATAAGTGTAACTCTGTGAGATGAATTCACACATCACCAAGAAGTTTCTAAGAAAGCTTCTTTCTAGTTTTCATCTGTGGAAATTTCCTTTGTCACTGTAATGTTCATTGCGCTATGAAGTATCTAATTGCAGATTTCCAAGAAAACTGTGCTAACAAACTGATCACTGAAGAGAAACGTGTACACTCTGTGAGTTGCATTCACACATGGCAATGCAGTTTCTCATGAAAGCTTCTCTTTAGTTATTATGTGAGGATATTTGCTTTATCACCATGATCCTCAATAGGCTCCCAAATATCACTTTGACAGATGCCACCGAAAAAAGTGTAGCAAACTGCTTCTTAAGGCAGAGGTTTGTAACTCTGTGAGGATGAACTCACAAGATCAGAAAGACGTTTCTCAGAAAGCTTCTTTCCGTTTTAAGATGAAATTTCCTTTCAGCGTAGCTCAAAGTGATCAAAGAAGCCCTTCTCATTCCCCAAAAGTGTAATGCTGCTCCACGAACATAAGTGTAACTTGTGAGATGAATTCACACATCCAAAGTTTTCAGAAACTTTTTCATAAAACCGTTTCATCTTCTGCGAAAACTCTGCTAGCAGTTTCTCAGTGGAAACAATGATGGACATCTGTGGGCTGAATTCACCCACAACAAAGAAGTTTCTGAGAAGGCTTCTCTGCAGCTTTCTCTGAGGATAGTTCCTTATTCAGCATGCGATTCAACGATATCCAAGACATCACATCTGAGATTCCTCAAAATGAGTGCTAGGAAACTGCCCCGAGAAAGGGTGATAGAACACTGTGAAATGAATTCACATATCACAAAGCAGTTTCGCAGAAAGCTTGGTTCCGCTTTCTCTTGGAGTATATTAGTTTTCTCCTTCTATTCTTCAAAGCTATCTGAAATATCACTTCTCGGAATCCACGGAAACAGTCCTAAGAAACGGCCCCAAAAAACACTGGCGTAACTCTGTGAGTTGCATTCACACATGGCAATGCAGTTTCTCAGAAAGCTTCTCTTTAGTTATTATGTGAGGATAATTCCTTTATCACCATGGGCCCAAAGGCTCCCAAATATCACTTTGCAGATTCCACCAGAAAAAGTGTTAGCAAACTGCTTCTTAAGGCAGAGGTTGTAACTCTGTGAGATGAACTCACAGATCAGAAAGAAGTTTCTCAGAAAGCTTCTTTCACGTTTTGAACGGATGAAATTTCCTTTATCAGCGTAGGCCTCAATGTGATCCAAAGAAGCCCTTCTCAGTTTCCCCAAAGACAGTGTTAATGGACTGCTCCACGAAACATAAGTGTAACTCTGTGAGATGAATTCACACATCACCAAGAAGTTTCTAAGAAAGCTTCTTTCTAGTTTTCATCTGTGGAAATTTCCTTTGTCACTGTAATGTTCATTGCGCTATGAAGTATCTAATTGCAGATTTCCAGAAAACTGTGCTAACAAACTGATCACTGAAGAGAAACGTGTAACTCTGTGAGTTGCATTCACACATGGCAATGCAGTTTCTCAGAAAGCTTCTCTTAGTTATTATGTGAGGATATTCCTTTATCACCATGGGCCTCAATAGGCTCCCAAATATCACTTTGCAGATTCCACCAAAAAAGTGTTAGCAAACTGCTTCTTAAGGCAGAGGTTGTAACTCTGTGAGATGAACTCACAGATCAGAAAGAAGTTTCTCAGAAAGCTTCTTTCACGTTTTGAACGGATGAAATTTCCTTTATCAGCGTAGGCCTCAATGTGATCCAAAGAAGCCCTTCTCAGATTTCCCCAAAGACAGTGTTAATGGACTGCTCCACGAAACATAAGTGTAACTCTGTGAGATGAATTCACACATCACCAAGAAGTTTCTAAGAAAGCTTCTTTCTAGTTTTCATCTGTGGAAATTTCCTTTGTCACTGTAATGTTCATTGCGCTATGAAGTATCTAATTGCAGATTTCCAGAAAACTGTGCTAACAAACTGATCACTGAAGAGAAACGTGTAACTCTGTGAGTTGCATTCACACATGGCAATGCAGTTTCTCAGAAAGCTTCTCTTTAGTTATTATGTGAGGATATTCCTTTATCACCATGGGCCTCAATAGGCTCCCAAATATCACTTTGCAGATTCCACCAAAAAGTGTTAGCAAACTGCTTCTTAAGGCAGAGGTTGTAACTCTGTGAGATGAACTCACAGATCAGAAAGAAGTTTCTCAGAAAGCTTCTTTCACGTTTTGAACGGATGAAATTTCCTTTATCAGCGTAGGCCTCAATGTGATCCAAAGAAGCCCTTCTCAGTTTCCCCAAAGACAGTGTTAATGGACTGCTCCACGAAACATAAGTGTAACTCTGTGAGATGAATTCACACATCACCAAGAAGTTTCTAAGAAAGCTTCTTTCTAGTTTTCATCTGTGGAAATTTCCTTTGTCACTGTAATGTTCATTGCGCTATGAAGTATCTAATTGCAGATTTCCAGAAAACTGTGCTAACAAACTGATCACTGAAGAGAAACGTGTAACTCTGTGAGTTGCATTCACACATGGCAATGCAGTTTCTCAGAAAGCTTCTCCTTAGTTATTATGTGAGGATATTGCCTTTATCACCATGGGCCTCAATAGGCTCCCAATATCACTTTGCAGATTCCACCAAAAAAGTGTTAGCAAACTGCTTCTTAAGGCAGAGGTTGTAACTCTGTGAGATGAACTCACAGATCAGAAAGAAGTTTCTCAGAAAGCTTCTTTCACGTTTTGAACGATGAAATTTCCTTTATCAGCGTAGGCCTCAATGTGATCCAAAGAAGCCCTTCTCAGTTTCCCCAAAGACAGTGTTAATGGACTGCTCCACGAAACATAAGTGTAACTCTGTGAGATGAATTCACACATCACCAAGAAGTTTCTAAGAAAGCTTCTTTCTAGTTTTCATCTGTGGAAATTTCCTTTGTCACTGTAATGTTCATTGCGCTATGAAGTATCTAATTGCAGATTTCCAGAAAACTGTGCTAACAAACTGATCACTGAAGAGAAACGTGTAACTCTGTGAGTTGCATTCACACATGGCAATGCAGTTTCTCAGAAAGCTTCTCTTAGTTATTATGTGAGGATAATTCCTTTATCACCATTGGCCTCAATAGGCTCCCAAATATCACTTTGCAGATTCCACCAAAAAAGTGTTAGCAAACTGCTTCTTAAGGCAGAGGTTGTAACTCTGTGAGATGAACTCACAGATCAGAAAGAAGTTTCTCAGAAAGCTTCTTTCACGTTTTGAACGGATGAAATTTCCTTTATCAGCGTAGGCCTCAATGTGATCCAAAGAAGCCCTTCTCAGTTCCCCAAAGACAGTGTTAATGGACTGCTCCACGAAACATAAGTGTAACTCTGTGAGATGAATTCACACATCACCAAGAAGTTTCTAAGAAAGCTTCTTTCTAGTTTTCATCTGTGGAAATTTCCTTTGTCACTGTAATGTTCATTGCGCTATGAAGTATCTAATTGCAGATTTCCAGAAAACTGTGCTAACAAACTGATCACTGAAGAGAAACGTGTAACTCTGTGAGTTGCATTCACACATGGCAATGCAGTTTCTCAGAAAGCTTCTCCTTAGTTATTATGTGAGGATAATTCCTTTATCACCATGGGCCTCAATAGGCTCCCAAATATCACTTTGCAGATTCCACCAAAAAAGTGTTAGCAAACTGCTTCTTAAGGCAGAGGTTGTAACTCTGTGAGATGAACTCACAGATCAGAAAGAAGTTTCTCAGAAAGCTTCTTTCACGTTTTGAACGGATGAAATTTCCTTTATCAGCGTAGGCCTCAATGTGATCCAAAGAAGCCCTTCTCAGTTCCCCAAAGACAGTGTTAATGGACTGCTCCACGAAACATAAGTGTAACTCTGTGAGATGAATTCACACATCACCAAGAAGTTTCTAAGAAAGCTTCTTTCTAGTTTTCATCTGTGGAAATTTCCTTTGTCACTGTAATGTTCATTGCGCTATGAAGTATCTAATTGCAGATTTCCAGAAACTGTGCTAACAAACTGATCACTGAAGAGAAACGTGTAACTCTGTGAGTTGCATTCACACATGGCAATGCAGTTTCTCAGAAAGCTTCTCCTTAGTTATTATGTGAGGATAATTCCTTTATCACCATTGGCCTCAATAGGCTCCCAAATATCACTTTGCAGATTCCACCAAAAAAGTGTTAGCAAACTGCTTCTTAGGCAGAGGTTGTAACTCTGTGAGATGAACTCACAGATCAGAAAGAAGTTTCTCAGAAAGCTTCTTTCACGTTTTGAACGGATGAAATTTCCTTTATCAGCGTAGGCCTCAATGTGATCCAAAGAAGCCCTTCTCAGTTTCCCCAAAGACAGTGTTAATGGACTGCTCCACGAAACATAAGTGTAACTCTGTGAGATGAATTCACACATCACCAAGAAGTTTCTAAGAAAGCTTCTTTCTAGTTTTCATCTGTGGAAATTTCCTTTGTCACTGTAATGTTCATTGCGCTATGAAGTATCTAATTGCAGATTTCCAGAAAACTGTGCTAACAAACTGATCACTGAAGAGAAACGTGTAACTCTGTGAGTTGCATTCACACATGGCAATGCAGTTTCTCAGAAAGCTTCTCTTTAGTTATTATGTGAGGATAATTCCTTTATCACCATGGGCCCAATAGGCTCCCAAATATCACTTTGCAGATTCCACCAAAAAGTGTTAGCAAACTGCTTCTTAAGGCAGAGGTTGTAACTCTGTGAGATGAACTCACAGATCAGAAAGAAGTTTCTCAGAAAGCTTCTTTCACGTTTTGAACGGATGAAATTTCCTTTATCAGCGTAGGCCTCAATGTGATCCAAAGAAGCCCTTCTCAGTTTCCCCAAAGACAGTGTTAATGGACTGCTCCACGAAACATAAGTGTAACTCTGTGAGATGAATTCACACATCACCAAGAAGTTTCTAAGAAAGCTTCTTTCTAGTTTTCATCTGTGGAAATTTCCTTTGTCACTGTAATGTTCATTGCGCTATGAAGTATCTAATTGCAGATTTCCAGAAAACTGTGCTAACAAACTGATCACTGAAGAGAAACGTGTAACTCTGTGAGTTGCATTCACACATGGCAATGCAGTTTCTCAGAAAGCTTCTCCTTAGTTATTATGTGAGGATAATTCCTTTATCACCATGGGCCTCAATAGGCTCCCAAATATCACTTTGCAGATTCCACCAAAAAGTGTTAGCAAACTGCTTCTTAAGGCAGAGGTTGTAACTCTGTGAGATGAACTCACAGATCAGAAAGAAGTTTCTCAGAAAGCTTCTTTCACGTTTTGAACGGATGAAATTTCCTTTATCAGCGTAGGCCTCAATGTGATCCAAAGAAGCCCTTCTCAGTTCCCCAAAGACAGTGTTAATGGACTGCTCCACGAAACATAAGTGTAACTCTGTGAGATGAATTCACACATCACCAAGAAGTTTCTAAGAAAGCTTCTTTCTAGTTTTCATCTGTGGAAATTTTTTGTCACTGTAATGTTCATTGCGCTATGAAGTATCTAATTGCAGATTTCCAGAAAACTGTGCTAACAAACTGATCACTGAAGAGAAACGTATAACTCTGTGAGTTGCATTCACACATGGCAATGCAGTTTCTCAGAAAGCTTCTCTTTAGTTATTATGTGAGGATAATTCCTTTATCACCATGGGCCCCAATAGGCTCCCAAATCATTTGCAGATTACACGAACAGAGTGTTAGCCATCTGCTTCTTTGGGCAGAGGTGGTAACTCTGTGAGATGAACTCACAGATCAGAAAGAAGTTTCTCAGAAAGCTTCTTTCTCATTTTTATTGGAAGATGTTTCCATTGGCCCCATTGTTTTCAAAGGGATCGGGAATATCTGTTCTCAGATTCCACACAAATAGGGCTAGGCCACGGCCCCACGAAATACAGCTGCAACTTAGTGAGTTGAATTCACACATCACAAAGCGGTTTCTCAGAAAGCTTCCCACTTTAGTAAGACGAGGTTATTTGTGGTCTTGGAGCGCCACCGTGTGTCCTATTGCAGATTCTGCGAAAACTCTGCTAGCAAGTTTCTCAGTGGAAACAATGATGGACATCTGTGGGCTGAATTCACCCACAACAAAGAAGTTTCTGAGAAGGCTTCTCTGCAGGTTTCTCTGAGGATAGTTCCTTATTCAGCATGCGATTCAACGATATCCAAGACATCACATCTGAGATTCCTCAAAATGAGTGCTAGGAAACTGCCCCGAGAAAGGGTGATAGAACACTGTGAAATGAATTCACATATCACAAAGCAGTTTCGCAGAAAGCTTGGTTCCGCTTTCTCTTGGAGTATATTAGTTTTCTCCTTCTATTCTTCAAAGCTATCTGAAATATCACTTCTCGGAATCCACGGAAACAGTCCTAAGAAACGGCCCCAAAAAACACTGGCGTAACTCTGTGAGTTGCATTCACACATGGCAATGCAGTTTCTCACAAAGCTTCTCTTTAGTTATTATGTGAGGATAATTCCTTTATCACCATGGGCCCAATAGGCTCCCAAATATCACTTTGCAGATTCCAAGAAAAGAGTGTTAGCAAACTGCTTCTTGAGGCAGAGGTTGTAACTCTGTGAGATGAACTCACAGATCAGAAAGAAGTTTCTCAGAAAGCTTCTTTCACGTTTTGAACGGATGAAATTTCCTTTATCAGCGTAGGCCTCAATGTGATCCAAAGAAGCCCTTCTCAGTTTCCCCAAAGACAGTGTTAATGGACTGCTCCACGAAACATAAGTGTAACTCTGTGAGATGAATTCACACATCACCAAGAAGTTTCTAAGAAAGCTTCTTTCTAGTTTTCATCTGTGGAATTTCCTTTGTCACTGTAATGTTCATTGCGCTATGAAGTATCTAATTGCAGATTTCCAGAAAACTGTGCTAACAAACTGATCACTGAAGAGAAACGTGTAACTCTGTGAGTTGCATTCACACATGGCAATGCAGTTTCTCAGAAAGCTTCTCTTTAGTTATTATGTGAGGATAATTCCTTTATCACCATGGGCCTCAATAGGCTCCCAAATATCACTTTGCAGATTCCACCAAAAAGTGTTAGCAAACTGCTTCTTAAGGCAGAGGTTGTAACTCTGTGAGATGAACTCACAGATCAGAAAGAAGTTTCTCAGAAAGCTTCTTTCACGTTTTGAACGGATGAAATTTCCTTTATCAGCGTAGGCCTCAATGTGATCCAAGAAGCCCTTCTCAGTTTCCCCAAAGACAGTGTTAATGGACTGCTCCACGAAACATAGTGTAACTCTGTGAGATGAATTCACACATCACCAAGAAGTTTCTAAGAAAGCTTCTTTCTAGTTTTCATCTGTGGAAATTTCCTTTGTCACTGTAATGTTCATTGCGCTTGAAGTATCTAATTGCAGATTTCCAGAAAACTGTGCTAACAAACTGATCACTGAAGAGAAACGTGTAACTCTGTGAGTTGCATTCACACATGGCAATGCAGTTTCTCAGAAAGCTTCTCTTAGTTATTATGTGAGGATATTCCTTTATCACCATGGGCCTCAATAGGCTCCCAAATATCACTTTGCAGATTCCACCAAAAAGTGTTAGCAAACTGCTTCTTAAGGCAGAGGTTGTAACTCTGTGAGATGAACTCACAGATCAGAAAGAAGTTTCTCAAAAGCTTCTTTCACGTTTTGAACGGATGAAATTTCCTTTATCAGCGTAGGCCTCAATGTGATCCAAAGAAGCCCTTCTCAGTTTCCCCAAAGACAGTGTTAATGGACTGCTCCACGAAACATAAGTGTAACTCTGTGAGATGAATTCACACATCACCAAGAAGTTTCTAAGAAAGCTTCTTTCTAGTTTTCATCTGTGGAAATTTCCTTTGTCACTGTAATGTTCATTGCGCTATGAAGTATCTAATTGCAGATTTCCAGAAAACTGTGCTAACAAACTGATCACTGAAGAGAAACGTGTAACTCTGTGAGTTGCATTCACACATGGCAATGCAGTTTCTCAGAAAGCTTCTCCTTAGTTATTATGTGAGGATAATTCCTTTATCACCATGGGCCCAATAGGCTCCCAAATATCACTTTGCAGATTCCACCAAAAAGTGTTAGCAAACTGCTTCTTAAGGCAGAGGTTGTAACTCTGTGAGATGAACTCACAGATCAGAAAGAAGTTTCTCAGAAAGCTTCTTTCACGTTTGAACGGATGAAATTCCTTTATCAGCGTAGGCCTCAATGTGATCCAAAGAAGCCCTTCTCAGTTTCCCCAAAGACAGTGTTAATGGACTGCTCCACGAAACATAAGTGTAACTCTGTGAGATGAATTCACACATCACCAAGAAGTTTCTAAGAAGCTTCTTTCTAGTTTTCATCTGTGGAAATATCCTTTGTCACTGTAATGTTCATTGCGCTATGAAGTATCTAATTGCAGATTTCCAGAAAACTGTGCTAACAAACTGATCACTGAAGAGAAACGTGTAACTCTGTGAGTTGCATTCACACATGGCAATGCAGTTTCTCAGAAAGCTTCTCTTTAGTTATTATGTGAGGATATTCCTTTATCACCATGGGCCCCAATAGGCTCCCAATATCACTTTGCAGATTCCACGAAAAGTGTTAGCAAACTGCTTCTTGAGGCAGAGGTTGTAACTCTGTGAGATGAACTCACAGATCAGAAAGAAGTTTCTCAGAAAGCTTCTTTCACGTTTTGAACGGATGAAATTTCCTTTATCAGCGTAGGCCTCAATGTGATCCAAAGAAGCCCTTCTCAGTTTCCCCAAAGACAGTGTTAATGGACTGCTCCACGAAACATAAGTGTAACTCTGTGAGATGAATTCACACATCACCAAGAAGTTTCTAAGAAAGCTTCTTTCTAGTTTTCATCTGTGGAATTTCCTTTGTCACTGTAATGTTCATTGCGCTATGAAGTATCTAATTGCAGATTTCCAGAAAACTGTGCTAACAAACTGATCACTGAAGAGAAACGTATAACTCTGTGAGTTGCATTCACACATGGCAATGCAGTTTCTCAGAAAGCTTCTCTTTAGTTATTATGTGAGGATAATTCCTTTATCACCATGGGCCCCAAGGCTCCCAAATATCATTTGCAGATTACACGAACAGAGTGTTAGCCATCTGCTTCTTTGGGCAGAGGTGGTAACTCTGTGAGATGAACTCACAGATCAGAAAGAAGTTTCTCAGAAAGCTTCTTTCTCATTTTTATTGGAAGATGTTTCCATTGGCCCCATTGTTTTCAAAGGGATCGGGAATATCTGTTCTCAGATTCCACACAAATAGGGCTAGGCCACGGCCCCACGAAATACAGCTGCAACTTAGTGAGTTGAATTCACACATCACAAGCGGTTTCTCAGAAAGCTTCCCACTTTAGTAAGACGAGGTTATTTGTGGTCTTGGAGCGCCACCGTGTGTCCTATTGCAGATTCTGCGAAACCTGCTAGCAAGTTTCTCAGTGGAAACAATGATGGACATCTGTGGGCTGAATTCACCCACAACAAAGAAGTTTCTGAGAAGGCTTCTCTGCAGGTTTCTCTGAGGATAGTTCCTTATTCAGCATGCGATTCAACGATATCCAAGACATCACATCTGAGATTCCTCAAAATGAGTGCTAGGAAACTGCCCCGAGAAAGGGTGATAGAACACTGTGAAATGAATTCACATATCACAAAGCAGTTTCGCAGAAAGCTTGGTTCCGCTTTCTCTTGGAGTATATTAGTTTTCTCCTTCATTCTTCAAAGCTATCTGAAATATCACTTCTCGGAATCCACGGAAACAGTCCTAAGAAACGGCCCCAAAAAACACTGGCGTAACTCTGTGAGTTGCATTCACACATGGCAATGCAGTTTCTCACAAAGCTTCTCTTTAGTTATTATGTGAGGATAATTCCTTTATCACCATGGCCCAATAGGCTCCCAAATATCACTTTGCAGATTCCAAGAAAAGAGTGTTAGCAAACTGCTTCTTGAGGCAGAGGTTGTAACTCTGTGAGATGAACTCACAGATCAGAAAGAAGTTTCTCAGAAAGCTTCTTTCACGTTTTGAACGGATGAAATTTCCTTTATCAGCGTAGGCCTCAATGTGATCCAAAGAAGCCCTTCTCAGTTTCCCCAAAGACAGTGTTAATGGACTGCTCCACGAAACATAAGTGTAACTCTGTGAGATGAATTCACACATCACCAAGAAGTTTCTAAGAAAGCTTCTTTCTAGTTTTCATCTGTGGAAATTTCCTTTGTCACTGTAATGTTCATTGCGCTATGAAGTATCTAATTGCAGATTTCCAGAAAACTGTGCTAACAAACTGATCACTGAAGAGAAACGTGTAACTCTGTGAGTTGCATTCACACATGGCAATGCAGTTTCTCAGAAAGCTTCTCCTTAGTTATTATGTGAGGATAATTCCTTTATCACCATGGGCCTCAATAGGCTCCCAAATACTTTGCAGATTCCACCAAAAAGTGTTAGCAAACTGCTTCTTAGGCAGAGGTTGTAACTCTGTGAGATGAACTCCAGATCAGAAAGAAGTTTCTCAGAAAGCTTCTTTCACGTTTTGAACGGATGAAATCCTTTATCAGCGTAGGCCTCAATGTGATCCAAAGAAGCCCTTCTCAGTTTCCCCAAAGACAGTGTTAATGGACTGCTCCACGAAACATAAGTGTAACTCTGTGAGATGAATTCACACATCACCAAGAAGTTTCTAAGAAAGCTTCTTTCTAGTTTTCATCTGTGGATATTTCCTTTGTCACTGTAATGTTCATTGCGCTAGGAAGTATCTAATTGCAGATTCCAGAAAACTGTGCTAACAAACTGATCACTGAAGAAACGTGTAACTCTGAGTTGCATTCACACATGGCAATGCAGTTTCTCAGAAAGCTTCTCTTAGTTATTATGTGAGGATAATTCCTTTATCACCATGGGCCTCAATAGGCTCCAAAATCACTTTGCAGATTCCACCAAAAAGTGTTAGCAAACTGCTTCTTAAGGCAGAGGTTGTAACTCTGTGAGATGAACTCACAGATCAGAAAGAAGTTTCTCAGAAAGCTTCTTTCACGTTTTGAACGGATGAAATTTCCTTATCAGCGTAGGCCTCAATGTGATCC
>NW_022143140.1:0-5225 GCF_007565055.1 Rhinopithecus roxellana | reverse complement strand
TTGCATTCACACATGGCAATGCGTTCTCAGAAAGCTTCTCTTTAGTTATTATGTGAGGATATTTCCTTTATAACCACGGGCCCAATAGGCTCCCAAATATCACTTTGCAGATTCCACGAAAAAGAGTGTTAGCAAACTGCTTCTTGAGGCAGAGGTTTGTAACTCTGTGAGATGAACTCACAGATCAGAAAGAAGTTTTCAGAAAGCTTTCTTCACGGTTTGAACGGTGAAATTCCTTTATCAGCGTAGGCCTCAATGTGATCCAAAGAAGCCCTTCTCAGATTCCTCAAAGACAGTGTTAATGGACTGCTCCCGAAACATAAGTGTAACTCTGTGAGATGAATTCACACATCACCAAGAAGTTTCTAAGAAAGCTTCTTTCTAGTTTTTCATCTCTGGATATTCCTTTTCACTGTAATGTTCATTGCGCTATGAAGTATCTAATTGCAGATTTCCAGAAAACTGTGCTAACAAACTGATCACTGAGAAACGTGTAACTCTGTGGGTTGCATTCACACTTGGCAATGCAGTTCTCAGAAAGCTTCTCTTTAGTTATTATGTGAGGATATTTCCTTTTAACCATGGGCCCCAATAGGCTCCCAAATATCACTTTGCAGATTCCACGAAAAGAGTTAGCAAACTGCTTCTTGAGGCAGAGGTTGTAACTCTGTGAGATGAACTCACAGATCAGAAAGAAGTTTCTCAGAAAGCTTCTTTCACGTTTTGAACGGATGAAATTTCCTTTATCAGCTTAGGCCTCAATATGATCCAAAGAAGCCCTTCTCAGATTCCTCAAAGACAGTGTTAATGACTGCTCCACGAAACATAAGTGTAACTCTGTGAGATGAATTCACACATCACCAAGAAGTTTCTAAGAAAGCTTCTTTCTAGTTTTCATCTGTGGATATTTCATTTGTCACTGTAATGTTCATTGCGCTATGAAGTATCTAATTGCAGATTTCCAGAAAACTGTGCTAACAAACTGATCACTGAAGAGAAACGTGTAACTCTGTGGTTGCATTCACACTTGGCAATGCAGTTTCTCAGAAAGCTTCTCTTTAGTTATTATGTGAGGATATTTCCCTTTTCACCATGGGCCCCAATAGGCTCCCAAATATCACTTTGCAGATTCCCGAAAAGAGTGTTAGCAAACTGCTTCTTGAGGCAGAGGTTGTAACTCTGTGATGAACTCACAGATCAGAAAGAAGTTTCTCAGAAAGCTTCTTTCCATTTTTATTGGAAGATGTTTCCATTGGCCCATTGTTTTCAAAGGGATCGGGAATATCTGTCTCAGATTCCACACAAATAGGCCTAGGCCACGGCCCCACGAAATACCGCTGCAACTTAGTGAGTTGAATTCACACATCACATAGCGTTCTCAGAAACTTCTTTCTTTAGATGAGGAGGTTATTTGTGGTCTTCGAGCGCCACCGTGTGTCCTATGCAGATTCTGCGAAAATTCTGCTAGCGAGTTTCTCAGTGGAAACAATGATGGACATCTGTGGGCTGAATTCACCCACACAAAGAAGTTTTGAGAAGCCTTCTCTGCAGGTTTCTCTGAGGATAGTTCCTTATTCAGCATGCGATTCAACGATATCCAAGACATCAACTGAGATTCCTCAAAATGAGTGCTAGGAAACTCCCCGAGAACGGGTGATAGAACACTGTGAAATGAATTCACATATCACAAAGCAGTTTCTCACAAAGCTTGGTTCCGCTTTCTCTTGAAGGATATTTCCTTTCTCCTTCTATTCTTCAAAGCTATCTGAAATATCACTTCTCAGAATCCACGGAAACAGTCCAAAGAAACGGCTCCAAAGAACACTGGCGTAAGTCTGTGAGTGCATTCACACATGCAATGCAGTTTCTCAGAAAGCTTCTCTTTAGTTATTATGTGAGGATATTTCCTTTATTACCATGGGCCCCAATAGGCTCCCAAATATCACTTTGCAGATTCCACGAAAAGAGTGTTAGCAAACTGCTTCTTGAGGCAGAGGTTGTAACTCTGTGAGATGAACTCACAGATCAGAAAGAAGTTTCTCAGAAAGCTTCTTTCACGGTTTTGAACGGATGAAATTTCCTTTATCAGCGTAGGCCTCAATGTGATCCAAAGAAGCCCTTCTCAGATTCCTCAAAGACAGTGTTAATGGACTGCTCCACGAAACATAAGTGTAACTCTGTGAGATGAATTCACACATCACCAAGAAGTTTCTAAGAAAGCTTCTTTCTAGTTTTCATCTCTGGATATTTCCTTTGTCACTGTAATGTTCATTGCGCTATGAAGTATCTAATTGCAGATTTCCAGAAAAACTGTGCTAACAAACTGATCACTGAAGAGAAACGTGTAACTCTGTGGTTGCATTCACACTTGCAATGCAGTTTCTCAGAAAGCTTCCTTTTGTTATTATGTGAGGATATTTCCTTTATTACCATGGGCCCCAATAGGCTCCCAAATATCACTTTGCAGATTCCACGAAAAGAGTGTTAGCAAACTGCTTCTTGAGGCAGAGGTTGTAACTCTGTGAGATGAACTCACAGATCAGAAAGAAGTTTCTCAGAAAGCTTCTTTCACGGTTTGAACGGATGAAATTTCCTTTATCAGCATAGGCCTCAATATGATCCAAAGAAGCCCTTCTCAGATTCCTCAAAGACAGTGTTAATGGACTGCTCCACGAAACATAAGTGTAACTCTGTGAGATGAATTCACACATCACCAAGAAGTTTCTAAGAAAGCTTCTTTCTAGTTTTCATCTGTGGATATTTCCTTTGTCACTGTAATGTTCATTGCGCTATGAAGTATCTAATTGCAGATTTCCAGAAAACTGTGCTAACAAACTGATCACTGAAGAGAAACGTGTAACTCTGTGAGTTGCATTCACACTGGCAATGCAGTTTCTCAGAAAGCTTCTTTAGTATTATGTGAGGATATTTCCTTTATCACCATGGGCCCCAATAGGCTCCCAAATATCACTTTGCAGATTCCACGAAAAGAGTGTTAGCAAACTGCTTCTTGAGGCAGAGGTTGTAACTCTGTGAGATGAACTCACAGATCAGAAAGAAGTTTCTCAGAAAGCTTCTTTCTCATTTTTATTGGAAGATGTTTCCATTGGCCCCATTGTTTTCAAAGGGATCGGGAATATCTGTTCTCAGATTCCACACAAATAGGCCTAGGCCACGGCCCCACGAAATACCGCTGCAACTTAGTGAGTTGAATTCACACATCACATAGCGTTTCTCAGAAAACTTCTTTCTTTAGTAAGACGAGGTTATTTGTGGTCTTGGAGCGCCACCGTGTGTCCTATTGCAGATTCTGCGAAAATTCTGCTAGCGAGTTTCTCAGTGGAAACAATGATGGACATCTGTGGGCTGAATTCACCCACAACAAAGAAGTTTTTGAGAAGCCTTCTCTGCAGGTTTCTCTGAGGATAGTTCCTTATTCAGCATGCGATTCAACGATATCCAAGACATCACATCTGAGATTCCTCAAAATGAGTGCTAGGAAACTCCCCCGAGAACGGGTGATAGAACACAGTGAAATGAATTCACATATCACAAAGCAGTTTCTCACAAAGCTTGGTTCCGCTTTCTCTTGAAGGATATTTCCTTTCTCCTTCTATTCTTCAAAGCTATCTGAAATATCACTTCTCAGAATCCACGGAAACAGTCCAAAGAAAGGCTCCAAAGAACACTGGCGTAAGTCTGTGAGTTGCATTCACACATGGCAATGCAGTTTCTCAGAAAGCTTCTCTTTAGTTATTATGTGAGGATATTTCCTTTATTACCATGGGCCCCAATAGGCTCCCAAATATCACTTTGCAGATTCCACGAAAAGAGTGTTAGCAAACTGCTTCTTGAGGCAGAGGTTGTAACTCTGTGAGATGAACTCACAGATCAGAAAGAAGTTTCTCAGAAAGCTTCTTTCACGGTTTGAACGGATGAAATTTCCTTTATCAGCGTAGGCCTCAAAGTGTCTAAAGAAGCCCTTCTCAGATCCTCAAAGACAGTGTTAACGGACTGCTCCACGAAACATAAGTGTAACTCTGTGAGATGAATTCACACATCACCAAGAAGTTTCTAAGAAAGCTTCTTTCTAGTTTTCATCTCTGGATATTTCCTTTGTCACTGTAATGTTCATTGCGCTATGAAGTATCTAATTGCAGATTTCCAGAAAACTGTGCTAACAAACTGATCACTGAAGAGAAACGTGTAACTCTGTGGTTGCATTCACACTTGGCAATGCAGTTTCTCAGAAAGCTTCTCTTTAGTTATTATGTGAGGATATTTCCTTTATCACCATGGGCCCCAATAGGCTCCCAAATATCACTTTGCAGATTCCACGAAAAGAGTGTTAGCAAACTGCTTCTTGAGGCAGAGGTTGTAACTCTGTGAGATGAACTCACAGATCAGAAAGAAGTTTCTCAGAAAGCTTCTTTCACGGTTTGAACGGATGAAATTTCCTTTATCAGCGTAGGCCTCAAAGTGGTCTAAAGAAGCCCTTCTCAGAATCCTCAAAGACAGTGTTAACGGACTGCTCCACGAAACATAAGTGTAACTCTGTGAGATGAATTCACACATCACCAAGAAGTTTCTAAGAAAGCTTCTTTCTAGTTTTCATTGTGGATATTTCCTTTGTCACTGTAATGTTCATTGCGCTATGAAGTATCTAATTGCAGATTTCCAGAAAACTGTGCTAACAAACTGATCACTGAAGAGAACGTGTAACTCTGTGAGTTGCATTCACACATGGCAATGCAGTTTCTCAGAAAGCTTCTCTTTAGTTATTATGTGAGGATATTTCCTTTATCACCATGGGCCCCAATAGGCTCCCAAATATCACTTTGCAGATTCCACGAAAAGAGTGTTAGCAAACTGCTTCTTGAGGCAGAGGTTGTAACTCTGTGAGATGAACTCACAGATCAGAAAGAAGTTTCTCAGAAAGCTTCTTTCACGGTTTGAACGGATGAAATTTCCTTTATCAGCGTAGGCCTCAATGTGATCCAAAGAAGCCCTTCTCAGATTCCTCAAAGACAGTGTTAATGGACTGCTCCACGAAACATAAGTGTAACTCTGTGAGATGAATTCACACATCACCAAGAAGTTTCTAAGAAAGCTTCTTTCTAGTTTTCATCTCTGGATATTTCCTTTGTCACTGTAATGTTCATTGCGCTATGAAGTATCTAATTGCAGATTTCCAGAAAACTGTGCTAACAAACTGATCACTGAAG
>NW_022143139.1:0-7437 GCF_007565055.1 Rhinopithecus roxellana | reverse complement strand
TTTATCAGCGTAGGCCTCAATGTGATCCAAAGAAGCCCTTCTCAGATTCCTCAAAGACAGTGTTAATGGACTGCTCCACGAAACATAAGTGTAACTCTGTGAGATGAATTCACACATCACCAGAAGTTTCTAAGAAAGCTTCTTTCTAGTTTTCATCTGTGGATATTTCCTTTGTCACTGTAATGTTCATTGCGCTATGAAGTATCTAATTGCAGATTTCCAGAAAACTGTGCTAACAAACTGATCACTGAAGAGATAGTGTAACTCTGTGAGTTGCATTCACACATGGCAATGCAGTTTCTCAGAAAGCTTCTCTTTAGTTATTATGTGAGGATATTTCCTTTATCACCATGGGCCCCAATAGGCTCTCAAATATCACTTTGCAGATTCCATGAAAAGAGTGTTAGCAAACTGCTTCTTGAGGCAGAGGTTGTAACTCTGTGAGATGAACTCACAGATCAGAAAGAAGTTTCTCAGAAAGCTTCTTTCTCCTTTTTATTGGAAGATGTTTCCATTGGCCCCATTGTTTTCAAAGGGATCGGGAATATCTGTTCTCAGATTCCACACAAATAGGCCTAGGCCACGGCCCCACGAAATACCGCTGCAACTTAGTGAGTTGAATTCACACATCACATAGCGTTTCTCAGAAAGCTTCTTTCTTTAGTAAGACGAGGTTATTTGTGGTCTTGAGCGCCACCGTGTGTCCTATTGCAGATTCTGCGAAAATTCTGCTAGCGAGTTTCTCAGTGGAAACAATGATGGACATCTGTGGGCTGAATTCACCCACAACAAAGAAGTTTTTGAGAAGCCTTCTCTGCAGGTTTCTCTGAGGATAGTTCCTTATTCAGCATGCGATTCAACGATATCCAAGACATCACATCTGAGATTCCTCAAAATGAGTGCTAGGAAACTCCCCCGAGAACGGTGGATAGAACACTGTGAAATGAATTCACATATCACAAAGCAGTTTCTCACAAAGCTTGGTTCCGCTTTCTCTTGAAGGATATTTCCTTTCTCCTTCTATTCTTCAAAGCTATCTGAAATATCACTTCTCAGAATCCACGGAAACAGTCCAAAGAAACGGCTCCAAAGAACACTGGCGTAAGTCTGTGAGTTGCATTCACACATGGCAATGCAGTTTCTCAGAAAGCTTCTCTTTAGTTATTATGTGAGGATATTTCCTTTATTACCATGGGCCCCAATAGGCTCCCAAATATCACTTTGCAGATTCCACGAAAAGAGTGTTAGCAAACTGCTTCTTGAGGCAGAGGTTGTAACTCTGTGAGATGAACTCACAGATCAGAAAGAAGTTTCTCAGAAAGCTTCTTTCTCATTTTTATTGGAAGATGTTTCCATTGGCCCCATTGTTTTCAAAGGGATCGGGAATATCTGTTCTCAGATTCCACACAAATAGGCCTAGGCCACGGCCCCACGAAATACCGCTGCAACTTAGTGAGTTGAATTCACCCATCACATAGCGTTTCTCAGAAAGCTTCTTTCTTTAGTAAGACGAGGTTATTTGTGGTCTTGGCGCCACCGTGTGTCCTATTGCAGATTCTGCGAAAATTCTGCTAGCGAGTTTCTCAGTGGAAACAATGATGGACATCTGTGGGCTGAATTCACCCACAACAAGAAGTTTTTGAGAAGCCTTCTCTGCAGGTTTCTCTGAGGATAGTTCCTTATTCAGCATGCGATTCAACGATATCCAAGACATCACATCTGAGATTCCTCAAAATGAGTGCTAGGAAACTCCCCCGAGAACGGGTGATAGAACACTGTGAAATGAATTCACATATCACAAAGCAGTTTCTCACAAAGCTTGGTTCCGCTTTCTCTTGAAGGATATTTCCTTTCTCCTTCTATTCTTCAAAGCTATCTGAAATATCACTTCTCAGAATCCACGGAAACAGTCCAAAGAAACGGCTCCAAAGAACACTGGCGTAAGTCTGTGAGTTGCATTCACACATGGCAATGCAGTTTCTCAGAAAGCTTCTCTTTAGTTATTATGTGAGGATATTTCCTTTATTACCATGGGCCCCAATAGGCTCCCAAATATCACTTTGCAGATTCCACGAAAAGAGTGTTAGCAAACTGCTTCTTGAGGCAGAGGTTGTAACTCTGTGAGATGAACTCACAGATCAGAAAGAAGTTTCTCAGAAAGCTTCTTTCACGGTTTGAACGGATGAAATTTCCTTTATCAGCGTAGGCCTCAATGTGATCCAAAGAAGCCCTTCTCAGATTCCTCAAAGACAGTGTTAATGGACTGCTCCACGAAACATAAGTGTAACTCTGTGAGATGAATTCACACATCACCAAGAAGTTTCTAAGAAAGCTTCTTTCTAGTTTTCATCTCTGGATATTTCCTTTGTCACTGTAATGTTCATTGCGCTATGAAGTATCTAATTGCAGATTTCCAGAAAACTGTGCTAACAAACTGATCACTGAAGAGAAACGTGTAACTCTGTGGTTGCATTCACACTGGCAATGCAGTTTCTCAGAAAGCTTCTCTTTAGTTATTATGTGAGGATATTTCCTTTATCACCGGGCCCCAATAGGCTCCCAAATATCACTTTGCAGATTCCACGAAAAGAGTGTTAGCAAACTGCTTCTTGAGGCAGAGGTTGTAACTCTGTGAGATGAACTCACAGATCAGAAAGAAGTTTCTCAGAAAGCTTCTTTCACGGTTTGAACGGATGAAATTTCCTTTATCAGCGTAGGCCTCAATATGATCCAAAGAAGCCCTTCTCAGATTCCTCAAAGACAGTGTTAATGGACTGCTCCACGAAACATAAGTGTAACTCTGTGAGATGAATTCACACATCACCAAGAAGTTTCTAAGAAAGCTTCTTTCTAGTTTTCATCTGTGGATATTTCCTTTGTCACTGTAATGTTCATTGCGCTATGAAGTATCTAATTGCAGATTTCCAGAAAACTGTGCTAACAAACTGATCACTGAAGAGAAACGTGTAACTCTGTGAGTTGCATTCACACTTGGCAATGCAGTTTCTCAGAAAGCTTCTCTTTAGTTATTATGTGAGGATATTTCCTTTATCACCATGGGCCCAATAGGCTCCCAAATATCACTTTGCAGATTCCACGAAAAGAGTGTTAGCAAACTGCTTCTTGAGGCAGAGGTTGTAACTCTGTGAGATGAACTCACAGATCAGAAAGAAGTTTCAGAAAGCTTCTTTCACGGTTTGAACGGATGAAATTTCCTTTATCAGCGTAGGCCTCAAAGTGGTCTAAAGAAGCCCTTCTCAGAATCCTCAAAGACAGTGTTAACGGACTGCTCCACGAAAGATAAGTGTAACTCTGTGAGATGAATTCACACATCACCAAGAAGTTTCTAAGAAAGCTTCTTTCTAGTTTTCATCTCTGGATATTTCCTTTCCACTGTATGTTCATTGCGCTATGAAGTATCTAATTGCAGATTTCCAGAAAACTGTGCTAACAAACTGATCACTGAAGAGAAACGTGTAACTCTGTGAGTTGCATTCACACATGGCAATGCAGTTTCTCAGAAAGCTTCTCTTTAGTTATTATGTGAGGATATTTCCTTTATCACCATGGGCCCCAATAGGCTCCCAAATATCACTTTGCAGATTCCACGAAAAGAGTGTTAGCAAACTGCTTCTTGAGGCAGAGGTTGTAACTCTGTGAGATGAACTCACAGATCAGAAAGAAGTTTCTCAGAAAGCTTCTTTCACGTTTTGAACGGATGAAATTTCCTTTATCAGCGTAGGCCTCAATGTGATCCAAAGAAGCCCTTCTCAGATTCCTCAAAGACAGTGTTAATGGACTGCTCCACGAAACATAAGTGTAACTCTGTGAGATGAATTCACACATCACCAAGAAGTTTCTAAGAAAGCTTCTTTCTAGTTTTCATCTGTGGATATTTCCTTTGTCACTGTAATGTTCATTGCGCTATGAAGTATCTAATTGCAGATTTCCAGAAAACTGTGCTAACAAACTGATCACTGAAGAGATAGTGTAACTCTGTGAGTTGCATTCACACATGGCAATGCAGTTTCTCAGAAAGCTTCTCTTTAGTTATTATGTGAGGATATTTCCTTTATCACCATGGGCCCCAATAGGCTCTCCAAATATCACTTTGCAGATTCCACGAAAAGAGTGTTAGCAAACTGCTTCTTGAGGCAGAGGTTGTAACTCTGTGAGATGAACTCACAGATCAGAAAGAAGTTTCTCAGAAAGCTTCTTTCTCCTTTTTATTGGAAGATGTTTCCATTGGCCCCATTGTTTTCAAAGGGATCGGGAATATCTGTTCTCAGATTCCACACAAATAGGCCTAGGCCACGGCCCCACGAAATACCGCTGCAACTTAGTGAGTTGAATTCACACATCACATAGCGTTTCTCAGAAAGCTTCTTTCTTTAGTAAGACGAGGTTATTTGTGGTCTTGGAGCGCCACCGTGTGTCCTATTGCAGATTCTGCGAAAATTCTGCTAGCGAGTTTCTCAGTGGAAACAATGATGGACATCTGTGGGCTGAATTCACCCACAACAAAGAAGTTTTTGAGAAGCCTTCTCTGCAGGTTTCTCTGAGGATAGTTCCTTATTCAGCATGCGATTCAACGATATCCAAGACATCACATCTGAGATTCCTCAAAATGAGTGCTAGGAAACTCCCCCGAGAACGGGTGATAGAACACTGTGAAATGAATTCACATATCACAAAGCAGTTTCTCACAAAGCTTGGTTCCGCTTTCTCTTGAAGGATATTTCCTTTCTCCTTCTATTCTTCAAAGCTATCTGAAATATCACTTCTCAGAATCCACGGAAACAGTCCAAAGAAACGGCTCCAAAGAACACTGGCGTAAGTCTGTGAGTTGCATTCACACATGGCAATGCAGTTTCTCAGAAAGCTTCTCTTTAGTTATTATGTGAGGATATTTCCTTTATTACCATGGGCCCCAATAGGCTCCCAAATATCACTTTGCAGATTCCACGAAAAGAGTGTTAGCAAACTGCTTCTTGAGGCAGAGGTTGTAACTCTGTGAGATGAACTCACAGATCAGAAAGAAGTTTCTGAGAAAGCTTCTTTCACGTTTTGAACGGATGAAATTTCCTTTATCAGCGTAGGCCTCAATGTGATCCAAAGAAGCCCTTCTCAGATTCCTCAAAGACAGTGTTAATGGACTGCTCCACGAAACATAAGTGTAACTCTGTGAGATGAATTCACACATCACCAAGAAGTTTCTAAGAAAGCTTCTTTCTAGTTTTCATCTGTGGATATTTCCTTTGTCACTGTTATGTTCATTGCGCTATGAAGTATCTAATTGCAGATTTCCAGAAAACTGTGCTAACAAACTGATCACTGAAGAGAAACGTGTAACTCTGTGAGTTGCATTCACACATGGCAATGCAGTTTCTCAGAAAGCTTCTCTTTAGTTATTATGTGAGGATATTTCCTTTATCACCATGGGCCCCAATAGGCTCCCAAATATCACTTTGCAGATTCCACGAAAAGAGTGTTAGCAAACTGCTTCTTGAGGCAGAGGTTGTAACTCTGTGAGATGAACTCACAGATCAGAAAGAAGTTTCTCAGAAAGCTTCTTTCACGGTTTGAACGGATGAAATTTCCTTTATCAGCGTAGGCCTCAAATGGCCAAAGAAGCCCTTCTCAGATCCTCAAAGACAGTGTTAACGGACTGCTCCACGAAACATAAGTGTAACTCTGTGAGATGAATTCACACATCACCAAGAAGTTTCTAAGAAAGCTTCTTTCTAGTTTTCATCTGTGGATATTTCCTTTGTCACTGTAATGTTCATTGCGCTATGAAGTATCTAATTGCAGATTTCCAGAAAACTGTGCTAACAAACTGATCACTGAAGAGAAACGTGTAACTCTGTGGGTTGCATTCACACTTGGCAATGCAGTTTCTCAGAAAGCTTCTCTTTAGTTATTATGTGAGGATATTTCCTTTATCACCATGGGCCCCAATAGGCTCCCAAATATCACTTTGCAGATTCCACGAAAAGAGTGTTAGCAAACTGCTTCTTGAGGCAGAGGTTGTAACTCTGTGAGATGAACTCACAGATCAGAAAGAAGTTTCTCAGAAAGCTTCTTTCACGTTTGAACGGATGAAATTTCCTTTATCAGCGTAGGCCTCAAATGGTCTAAAGAAGCCCTTCTCAGATTCCTCAAAGACAGTGTTAATGGACTGCTCCACGAAACATAAGTGTAACTCTGTGAGATGAATTCACACATCACCAAGAAGTTTCTAAGAAAGCTTCTTTCTAGTTTTCATCTCTGGATATTTCCTTTGTCACTGTAATGTTCATTGCGCTATGAAGTATCTAATTGCAGATTTCCAGAAAACTGTGCTAACAAACTGATCACTGAAGAGAAACGTGTAACTCTGTGGGTTGCATTCACACTTGGCAATGCAGTTTCTCAGAAAGCTTCTCTTTAGTTATTATGTGAGGATATTTCCTTTATACCATGGGCCCAATAGGCTCCCAAATATCACTTTGCAGATTCCACGAAAAGAGTGTTAGCAAACTGCTTCTTGAGGCAGAGGTTGTAACTCTGTGAGATGAACTCACAGATCAGAAAGAAGTTTCTCAGAAAGCTTCTTTCACGTTTTGAACGGATGAAATTTCCTTTATCAGCGTAGGCCTCAATGATCCAAAGAAGCCCTTCTCAGATTCCTCAAAGACAGTGTTAATGGACTGCTCCACGAAACATAAGTGTAACTCTGTGAGATGAATTCACACATCACCAAGAAGTTTCTAAGAAAGCTTCTTTCTAGTTTTCATCTGTGGATATTTCCTTTGTCACTGTAATGTTCATTGCGCTATGAAGTATCTAATTGCAGATTTCCAGAAAACTGTGCTAACAAACTGATCACTGAAGAGAAGTGTAACTCTGTGAGTTGCATTCACACATGGCAATGCAGTTTCTCAGAAAGCTTCTCTTTAGTTATTATGTGAGGATATTTCCTTTATCACCATGGGCCCCAATAGGCTCCCAAATATCACTTTGCAGATTCCACGAAAAGAGTGTTAGCAAACTGCTTCTTGAGGCAGAGGTTGTAACTCTGTGAGATGAACTCACAGATCAGAAAGAAGTTTCTCAGAAAGCTTCTTTCATCGGTTTGAACGGATGAAATTTCCTTTATCAGCGTAGGCCTCAAGTGGTCTAAAGAAGCCCTTCTCAGATCCTCAAAGACAGTGTTAACGGACTGCTCCACGAAACATAAGTGTAACTCTGTGAGATGAATTCACACATCACCAAGAAGTTTCTAAGAAAGCTTCTTCTAGTTTTCATCTCTGGATATTTCCTTTCTCACTGTTATTTCATTGCGCTATGAAGTATCTAATTGCAGATTTCCAGAAAACTGTGCTAACAAACTGATCACTGAAGAAACGTGTAACTCTGTGAGTTGCATTCACACTGGCAATGCAGTTTCTCAGA